>NW_024340849.1:34963372-35195545 GCF_902729225.1 Pteropus medius | reverse complement strand
CACACACACACACACACACACACACACAAAACATACCAGAAAAAAAGTAGTAACTTGATCTTTCTATTAAAATTACTATTAAATCACAGTAATCACCAAAAGGATACATGAATACTATTTCAAATGTTTCCCTTTTAGCTTTACTTTAGCTACTGAGGGCAATTACACCAGAATGATATGCATTCTCCATAAGTGGTGGGGATATACTAGTCATGAAGTTACATAATGGATGAAACAAAAGTAACTGTCCATATACAAGTAAGTTTCAGAGACATCCAAATCTGTTGAAAAGGATGTGGCTATACGTCTCAGAAACTTGAGTAATCAAATTAGTAACTAAACATGGAATTAGACAACTCCAAGCAGGTAGAATAAATCAAAATATCAAAGTGATCAGCAGATTGAAAGAAGTTGTTGATACCTACCAATCCTTTAGCAGGGTTTCTGCTATCACTTTATTGCACTTCCTGGTGGCAGTAGATGACATTTCTTTTAATTCTGGATTATGTTCTAGGAGCCCTAGAACACATCAATGGACTTTTTTTTTTTTTTTTGGTACCGCTTTTTTTTGAAGAGCACACAGTGATTACATTTTAAAAGAAGCCATGGACAGCGAAAGAACTATATGTGTAACTCCCAAACTTCCCACCAAGAATGTCATGGGAGAGATATAGAGGCCTGCCTTGAGGACATATGCCTAGGGACCTGGATTTCTGTTTATGCTTTGGACAGATGTCTTCTTAAAATATAGGGAAATGAGGAAACTCCAGAAGGCACATTTTCCCCTGTGAAACTAACAATCTGACCCAGATCTGATTAAATTTGCCTAAGAAGGCCAAAAGGGGAGTAGAAACATAGGTGACAGGTGTACCCCCCCATCCCCACCCCGCCAAGCCCCATCCCCAACCTGGCCGTCCAAATGCCAGGTCTCTAGACCATAAAGCATAGTAGTGAATGTTCTTATGATAAGACTAGTTATAGAATCAGAGGAATCTTTGAAAAACCTTTAGCTTAATTTTCTCATTTTACAGAAAAGGAAACAGTTCAGATTATATATCTACTTATATAGTGTTTGTACAATCTCTATCTTGTGATCTATCTTTTCAAGAGTATTCGTTTATGTGGTTATTTTCTCAGAAATGATTGAAAACTTGATTGAAAACAGCAAAATTTTCTACTGGATCTCATACCACATTATTGCATGTTTAAGCATCTTCATGATAATATTTTATATTAGTAAAGATATGGATGCTGTTAATTTATTGTTCACCTAAAGTTCAGAGTATGTACTTGAGATTTAAAGATTTATTTCTTGAAGTGATATTGATTTATCATTAAGAAATGTGCATTATTAGATGGAGAATTTATTTCTTCAGGATAAAAAATAATCTCTGAGCTCAATAGAGTTGGAAGTTGTTCTCTCATATGGACCCAGGATGAAGCCTGATTTCATCAACAATAAAATAAAAATCATAACCTGAATCTATTATAAAATGACTATTGAGGAAAATAACATTTCTCTCATCTATGGAAGTAAACAAGCTGTCACTAACTGTCCCAATACTTTGTTGAAAGCTTCTTTAAGAAATTCATTAATAATGAAGATTAGTTGTTTTCCCAATTTAATTAGAGAAACATTTAAATACCTATTACCTACTATTGAATAGAAAGTGTGCCAAAATGCAAATAACATTTTTAGTAATTAAATTTCAAGTCTTTGACTGACAAAACAATGAAGAAGAGGTGCATTTTCTAGAGACTTCCCAGTACCTCAGACTTTCCCTATTTGCTAATACCTCCTAAAGGAAGAAAATATAGAAGCATTCCTGTTCTTTGGGACTATCTTCATGTTAGGAAACACAACTTTGTAAACAGATGTTAAGGGTTATATATGCAAGGAGACTGATATCTTTATGTATTTTTTCATATCCAAAGGATCAGAGAATTTCAGATTTTTTAGTAGGATACATTGTAAATTTATTTACAGAATTTAGATCTATTGTTAATTGTACAAATATTATTTGATCTACAATATCTCTTTCATATAACTGAAGTTTTCTTGTCATAGAATGGTGAAAGAATTTTAACATTCTGATTGGGCTCTCTTCCTTCCTAAGGAAAATATCTGCAAAAACATTTCAAATTAAAAGTGAAGTTGATCAAGGAGAAGAAAAATCTTAGTGATGCAGTAAACTTTTGGGTTAATGGGAAAAGTCACATTGCATTATCTGTGGGGGAAAAAAAAAACTCCTTAATTATAATTTCAGAAAAATAAATTAAAAATAAATGTTACCGTGATTTGTTGAAAGTCTGTTTAGAAAATAAACGTTGGGTTGTCTAATTTTTTCATTTGAGAATTAGAACAAGGTTGAAATGTCAGCACAATTGTCATGTTGTTGTTGTCAGTATTTTAATATCCATTGTACCAGCAAAAACTTAGAGTAATGGACAGGAGAGTAAAACTGGAAAGAAAGTGGGTAGATGCTTTTTGGAATTTTGCCGAAGCTGTACAAATTATTCTGTCATGGCATACCTACCAGCTCTGCTTCTACAAACAACCAGAGTGGCCAAGCATAAAGCTGCCCATCAGAAAAGGGCTCATTATTTAATTAAAAGGAGAAGCTATACATGACTGCACCATTAACTTGATGATAGCTGAGTTAAACACAAAGCCAGATGCTTTTGTGTTTGTTGATTGTATTTGATTTTCATGTGTTTGTTCATTGCCATGCTTAGTATTATTGGACTGCTAGAGTTGAGAAATAAAATCCTTTAATACTCTATTTAGAACTACAGGAGATGAAGCTTGATCAATACTTTTTATGAATCTGTAAACCATCACAGCACAGCATGTTCCTGCAGACTTTCCCCTGGTGACATGGCTATATTATTTTGGGGCCAGAGGCCCAAGCAATATTGAAATTCTGCTTGAATTCATCTTCTACAGACCATAAAAGTGACAAGATCCCCAAAGATTTACATTTTTTATTCTATAGATTAATCAATCTTGCAGGTAGAAACAGAAGGATTTGGGTGTGCATGCTATAGACTAGCTTTTCAGCCTGAGGAAAGTATAAGAAATTAATTTCCTTTTCCAACAAAAGTGGATAGTGAGGGTGACTTGTCTAAATCAAAGAAAATGCAGTTTAAGTTTCCTTTTGCTACGTGCTTTTAAAAACAAATTCTGACAATTATGTCAATAGTGTCATAAAGAAAAACCTCTGGAATTCAAAAGTTTATGGAAAATAATTCTTTGTCAACAACAAAACACGACTGATTTTTTGTTGTTAAACTCAAATACTGATTAAGAAATTGGTCTATTCAGAATAGTTACCAACTGAAGTATTTTCTACTGGTGTCGTTCAAAATGTGAGGAGTCACACAGATGATTTTATCCCATAAAACTATGACGTGATCTGTCAGAATAGTCATGCCAAAAATGGGCTTTCTTTTTTTAAAGAAAAAGTTGTCACATTTTTTCATATTTATTATCTAAAAATAGAATTGTTTTCTCCCAGGACCTTATCAGTTTTTTTATGCATGGTAGAAACTAAATTATTTTAATCTTTGCTTTGGATATTTCTTTACCATAAAAATTCCACTGACAATTTCAAAATGTCATTGACTATTTTACAGACTAAGGATATTTTCTAAAAGCGTTAACTCACCTGTCTTACCAATTTAAAGAAGTTAAGATTTCTCTTCAGAAAGGAGGAATATTAGGATTTTCATTCAGGTTTTTAGAGCGCTTCCATTTATTAAAACTCTTAGAAGCACAATTTGGCAATAGCTATAAAAAATGAAAAATGCATCTAACCTTTGATACACCAATTCTACATCTACGAATTAATTCTATAGATATACTTACCTATGTAGATGTACTTTCACATATGTGATGACTGTCTTTAAAATTAGTCACAAAAGAATCTTTGTAATAACAAATGCTGGAAAACTATCCAAATGCTTGTTTTTATTAAACTTCTTAAACGCATTATGTTCCAACTATATGTTGCATTATTATGTACTGATATGAAAAGATAACCATTATATTGTTGATATGATAGAGAATAATGTATATGGATTTTTTTTTATTGTTTGTGTACAAAGAGGTGAAGGAGGTAGAATATATATTTATATTTACTATAATCTCCGGAAGAATATGTTTGAAACTATGAAACCAAGAACAGTGGTTCCCTGTGAAGATGAGATAGAAAGAAGGATATGAAAGAAATAGGAGAAGACGTTTCTCTCAGTCCCCATTTAAAAATTTTTATGTTTTTATTTGAAACATGTGAATAGATTTAATACTTAAAAATTACACAAATACTTTTTTAAAATAAAAAATATGTACACCATCTCCAAAGAGACCAGGATCTGTTGGATGAGTCAGGTCTTTGAGAATTTTGGCGCTTTGGGTGGAAGATGCTGTTGCTGCCAGTTGCTCTCTCCTCAGGCTTCTCTGCTTCAGTGTGAGAGAAGCAGAGAATTAATGTGTCCCCTGTGTCTGAAGCAGCCTTCAACCAACCACTGAAGAGAGTTGCCAAATCAGTATCCCAGCTCTGTAGTCCCTCAGTAGATAACACTGAGGCCTGAATTCTATACTGGAATCAAGCTAGATGTCAGTCAAAGTGGTAACTTGTTGACTAGTGCATCCTTTATTGACTGCCTCCCTCTTTTCCTCTCACTTCTTCATTCTTTTCCCAGTTTCCTGAGATCAAGTGCTAAATCAACTGCTTGCACTTTGTCATTGAAGGCTTTGTTTCTGGAGGAATACAAATTAATACAATTGGTAGTGGATTTTTGGTAGTGAACTGATAATTTCTGCTGTGCCATAGCATCTCCAATACTGAGACTTCAACTGTGGAATAAGATACAGTTTCAAGGGGGTGAACTGGCTTATGAAATATCTCTAGCATTCTGAGAGGTAAAGGGACAGTGATAATTACAGATTGTGGCATTAGCTGATTATCGCTAAGGTTAAGTGAAGTACTGAAGGAAGCTTCAGGTCACCCAGCTCTGAGTCAAAAAGATGCAGAAAGTCTTTATGGCAGTTTTTAGAGGGATCCTTATCTCCTACAACTGGAGGGTAGCTTGTGCTAAAAAATCAAATCCAGATTTGATGGTAAGAGTAGTTGTGTTACCCCAAAGGCTCAGTTCATGGCCATCTACAGTAAAATCAGAACTCTGATAAAAAATGATTGGACCCTGAGATCTGGGATGAGGACATTTAGAGGATGCACTTGAGGACCTTAAAACGCAGATTCCCCTGAATCCTCTGGGCTGGGAGAAGTGACACAACCTCCCATCCCTTGTTAGAAAATAGTAGCCTTCTCTTTTCTGAACACCATGCAAAGGCTCAGCTTAAGCAGATGACTCCCTAGATTATACTCATCTTCCTCAAGATCTGCTCTCACCTGTCCATTGTGTTTCTGGACTAAAAACCAGGGCCACATCACAGCATGGCCTACTATGGGAAAAAAGTTATTACTTACTGAAAGAGCCACTGAATTTGGCTAAACTGTAGCAGATGAACCTGGAGGGTATGCTTGGGTAAAGGTACTAGGGTATCCTTTATTGATGCACTAGTATGCTACTAGTGCATCAATAAAGGATGCACTAGTAGTGGGGAATTTCAACTACTGCAAATGAAAATTTTGACTCCTTTCTAAGGTTTCCAATTCTCAGGTGAGGAATTCATTAATTGAATGGGAAGCTAATTTCCTTTGGAAAATACTCTGAAACATCACAGGAGGCATCAGGAAAAATTTCTTCAACTCTTTCTCCAGGGAATCTGCTACCATTTCCAAAGCATCCAGAGGAAGCATCCAAAGCATCCAGATACAGAGGAAGCTGGACTGTTGTGAGGGATGGAATGTAAGACTGGAAAAGGGAGAGTTTATTGCCATGGGGTACTCCCAGGACTGAGGATTTGACTTCCTGCCTTGGATACCTGTACTGCTGAAGTATCTTCCTGCAGCTCGAGAAAAGCAATGAGAAACAATAAATACGGTGGAGATGCCAGAAATTCCTTGGCAAAGTGTGGAGGGAGAGGTCAAAATCTCAGAGAAGGTGGTCATGGTAGAACAAACATGTAAGACCAGAGATCCCACTAACTGCCTACATACATTGAGAGGGCTCAGAGGACACTCTTTCTCTAAAGCAGTAAAGATTTTTCTAGTCCTCTGTAAGTAAGGCTGCCAGACAAAATACAGAATGCAATATTTGGGGCATACTTTTGTTAAGACATATTCATTTTTCTATCTGAAATTTATATTTAAATTGGCATCTCGTGTTTTTTGTTTTTTTGCTAAATCTGACAACTCATTTCATCAGCCATTATTGATAAAGGGAACACTGCTGTGGAGATGGGCTCCCTAATGTCACAGGAGATGGAAGGGTTTCAGAATCTCAGAAGCCAGACAGTTACACTTCACTGTCACAGGTGAGGGGAACAGAACTCTGCAAAGGGCAGCAGGCTGGAACGGCAGTCAGGGTTCTGAACATCAGGGATCTGTGGCATTGGCCAATGAACCATGGTTTTCCTAGAGGCAAGGCCAATGAGTAGCCAGTGAGAGTGCTATTTAACCAATGTAACCAAAAAGGATCGAGAGTGGGGAATTTCAACTACTGCAAATGAAAATTTTGACTCCTTTCTAAGGTTTCCAATTCTCAGGTGAGGAATTCATTAATTGAATGGGAAGCTAATTTCCTTTGGAAAATACTCTGAAACATCACAGGAGGCATCAGGAAAAATTTCTTCAACTCTTTCTCCAGGGAATCTGCTACCATTTCCAAAGCATCCGAACACTGAGTGAAAGGAAATACGCTTTCTTTTAGGACTCCTGGATATAGCATTTAAATGAAACTGACACCAGGGGATCCAAAACACCATCATGGCCCCTTTTGGAGGGCTAGGGTCAGGGAGGAATTGTACAGAAGCCAGATGGCAAGTGGATTCTTGGCCCGAGTCTGTCTCACAGCAAATTCGTTTGTCCACAGGCCCACCTGGGTCATTTCTCTAGACCCTGAGTATATAATCAGATTTGGTATACTTAGCAGCTGAAAGAAACTTTAGATTAATTCTCTCATCTGTGAGGTAAGAGACATAATGATAGGAAAGTCCAATGGTAGCCACTGAAACTGCCCGCTTCCTTCCTGGCCAAGAGAGGACACTGGCCACAAAGCTGTTCCTGGGAGAAATAGCAGAGATTAGAGCCATCCTCAAAGACCTAAAGGATTCTTATTATATTCCTATTAAATGTATCAGTCTCACTTTTGATAAAAGCAGGTGCGTTGTGGTGGGTGACAAAAGGCTATTGTAACCTAACCAAGTATTAACCCTAAACTCAGCCGTAGCACCAGATGTACTGTCTTTATAGAACAAATCACACCACAACTGATCTGGTAATTGAGTTCTTCCACTCACCAACAAGAACCAGAAGTCTACATTCACTTGGAATTGACATCAATACACTTTAAAGGTCTTATCCCCAGGTTTTGTTAACTCTTGCTCTTTTTCACGGTATAGTCCAAGGGAACTTGATATCTGGACATACCCACAAACATCCCTCTGGTCCACCACATTGATGACGTTCTGTTAATTCAGCCATTCGCCTGGGAAGCAGGAAGCAGCAAATATGATGGATGCCCTGGTAAGAAACATTTACACCTGGGGCTAGAAGATAAGCCCTCTAGAGATAAGAGGCAGGCTATAGAGTGAAGTTTTTAGAGGTCCAGTTGTCTGGGGTCCAAGCATAAGTGTTACACCTTGCACCTTCTATGAATAAGAAAAAAGCAAGGTATTTGATAAACTTCTGATTTTCAAGTAGCACATGCTGCATTGGGTGGCAAGTTGATTACATTGGGTTCTTATCACCCTGGAGGGCACCAATCCATACATATTTGGATTGATAAATATTGTGCTTATAGGTTCCTCTCTTCTTTCCGAGTGAGTCTTTCAGCATTGCTTTCTGAGAGCTCACAGAATGCTGGTGCATGATCATGGAATCACCTGTGATATTACCTTGACTAAATGGACCCACTTTATGTGGAAGGAGGTGCAACAAGGAGCACACAACTATGGGATTCACCAATCTTTACTATATATCACATCAACCACAAGCTGCCAGCCAGAGAAAATCTAAATGGACTCCTCAAGCACTGCCTCCCCTACCCTTCCCCAATAGCCCACTCCCCTGCCAGTATGTCCTAGATCACCTCCCAGATAAACTATTCACACTGGAATCCTACAATCTGTGCTGCTTCTGGGGGCAGGGGCCAAAATAAAATATGGATGCAATAATTGCATGGGTTCTTGTTAGTTTGTCAACATTATTCTTTCTCATCTAAACATGCCTGCCTTGTTCCACTTATTTAGTGGGCTAGGATAGCCAAAGCATTTGTCTGCAGCCAGCATCACATTTCCCCATAGACTTCAATTCTTATAATTAGGACACAGGATTTATTAAGTTTATTTCATACTATGAACTTGAATTTTATTAGGTCTAGCCTGATTTATTGTTAGTGCTTTTGAGCCGGTGCTTACTTCCACAGGAAAAAAGCATATGGTAATAAATTAGGCAGATTTTATGGGGGCATATAGTTTGGGGTTTGAATCTTACTAACTTACTTTGTGTTAATGTGGGGTGAGCTAAGTTTGAGTATTATAAACTCTAGCCGAGTTTCATTCTCTGTACTCTGAGAATAATAGTATGCATTTTAGAATGCTTTTTGCAAAGGTATTTAAAACAAGTTGCTTGGTGCCTAGCACATAATGAATCCTTAATAAAAGTTAATTTTCCCATACTGTTTACCCTATCTCTGTGTGTACACTCTCTCTTCTTCTAATTTTCAAAATATTTGTAATATAGATTAGGAATGATGGCTATGAGGATTAAAGGAGATAGAGTAAGTAGGGAGCTGACCCACAGTAAGTGCTCAATAAGTATTAGTCCATTTCCCACATAGCACTACTTCAATCTTCAATTGTCAAACTTTATAACAACAGCTTTATCTAGTCATTGCTGGAGAAGAAAGAAAGAAAATCATATTCTTTGTGAGACCTCAATTCTAGTCGTTTATTTTCTAGAGCAACAATTCTTGAAAATAACCCTTTGACCTTTATTACAGATTTCTCTCATCACCTGGCTTAGTGTGAGGAATGTAGTTTCTACACCTTCAACCAAAAAAGGTCACTTTGGGAGATTTCTTCCCCACAAGGCAGGCAATTCTGTTAGAAATATGGAACTGAAACAAGAGAGTAGGTGTGGCAGCCAGATGAAGACATGGCAGTCACGAATTTCTAAGGACAGCAATTGCTGTTCAGTGCTCAGGCTTTCAAGACACTGTCCCAGGTTCTGGAATTTCTAATAGAATGGGCCAGTGTCTTACCAAAGCTACAGAGGCGGGAGCAGTTCCCCTAGCTGCTGGCAATAATGAGGTGAATCGGTTGCAAGGAATTTAAAAATAATAATAACACTGATCAAAATTTGGCCTACTTTTTTTTTTTTATCACCACATGGAAGCAATTCCAAATAATGTTGGTGTTAAAAAATAATGTTAGTGTTAAAAAAATTATCTCCCCAAAAATCTTTTATTGGACTACTAATAATTATTTTGAGTACTCTTGATATTTTTATCACTTGTCCTTTAATGAATATTGCATTCTGCATGAAATTTAATTTGTTGAAAAGTAGTCCCCATCTCCCATGCCTGGAAACTCAGCTACATGTATTCAATTCAGCATCTTGTTTCCAATCTCAAGGTGCTTTATATATTGCTTCATATATTTCTGCATTGAAATAGTAGATTTAAAATAAACATGATAGCACAGAGAAGACTCTAAAGAAGAAATAGAACATGAGTCATTTCAATACTATGTGTCCATTTCATTTTTTAAATTTAAAACAGTGAAAGAATTGTAAAGTGTATTATTTTAGTTTAGTAAGTACAAATTTTGGTTTCTATGCATATTCAATTTGTGTTTTTCATGATTATTATTGAAAATAACTGTTGTATAGAGGATGGAATATTAGAATATGACCTGCTTTGGGTGTCATGTATGCTACATAGACACAGAAATGGATATAGGGTGGCAATCTGGTGAGAAGAGGGGCTTGGGGTTTTACCTGTAACCAGCATTTGCATAGAAGTTTTCATATTTTCATATAGATTGTATTTAACATATCAATAAAAATAATGTATTCTAAAATTGTTTTTACTCGTACTTTACATTGAAATTTCAAGAAGTGAGTATTTTTTAATATCACAACAATAATGACAACATGAAATAGCATATACATGTAAGTAGTCACAATAATGATGTTTGATTTGGCATTGGTTCAATATCAATCAAAAGAATGTCACGTTCATTCTGCTTGCAAATTGAACAAGGCTCAGGAACAGAAAAGTTAAGGAAGTGCTTTTCTGCTGCTATGTAGGAAGCAAAAACATCACAGTACATTTAACATTCAGATCCTTGCCTCCTTTTCGGGTTTAGACAGAGCTGCAGCATTGCTTGCTTTGCTGTCATTAGGACTTTTTCCCAGCAAGTCTTTATTTAATCATATACAACAGAATTAATAGTCAAAATCACCCTGGTGCATACAATTGTGCGCAGCAGAAAACATGCAGACTATGGGACGATTAGGGTCTCACCAACCCCCTCTCCACCTTGGCAATATCACTTCTCTTAGCTCTGCTGTTTAATTCTTTAGGTTTTGAGGCTAGAATTTAGGACTATGGAATCGGTTTTTTGGATCAAGAATGAAACTATGTTCCTTAGACACAAATTTATTGAAATCTAGAAAGAGTTCTTTAATAATAAAACATATATTTGCCTTCCTGGAAGAAGACAATGGCAGACATAGAGGCAAACCTAATTTATTCATATTTTTAGGGTCAGTTCCAGCAGTTTGATTTTCACCCCAGCCTCTTACCTTTGTCTTAGAGATGGGTCCTCTAACATGTCTTTCTGGGACAGCTTCATTTCCATACTTTAAGACTCAGACTCCTATCAATGAAGTCAGGTTTGTCTCCACAAAGATCTCATGAAAGCATGACAGAATTTACAGCTTAGATGTTTTTAAGAGAGCCCATGAATACTGTGAAATAGCTTCTGATACAAGGAAAGCAAATGTTATTACAAACTAAAGTTATCTGGGCAATTTCCTTCTTTTGTTTCCTCCATTATTGATATTTTTATAATTCCTTAAGCACAGGAGTCCCCTCACAGCCGCTCTTGTACATCCCTGCAGAGAATTCTGAATGCCATGGTAGTGATTAAGATAATATAAATACATAAATAGCACAATGGCTTCCCTTCATGAAGAAATAATAGCCGAGTTTGGTTTCCACATAATGGTACTATTGAGTCTTATTTTTAAGAAATTCTGCTTAGGAATATTTTGAAGACAAAAATAAATGAATGCTTATAAAGCAAAAGAAGGTTAAAAATCATTTATTGTCATTATTATTAATATTATTATTATTAGATAAAAATTAGAATTTTGGGAAGCCTTATTCTTACAAATACAATTCTTTTAAGGTATATGCTTTTTTCAAACTAAAACATGTACAATGTAATAAAATTTAATAATTGTAGTGTAATATAATTTTTAAAAACACTGTGTACTCTAGCTCTATCAAATAGCATTTTCCCATATTATTGGGCCAGCAGGCTTGTATAGCATCATGGTTAAAGGTCCAGAATCCAAAGTGATACTCCCTTTGCAATTCCTGTTCTATTACTTAAGTAAGTTTCTTGCAGTATAGCTTCAAGTGTTATTTATCCTCTTTGTGCTTCCGTTTCTCACATGTAAAATTAGTATAATAATATCTCATAGAGTTTTAATGAGGTTTAAATATAGTAATACATGTAAAGGGCTTAGGGAAGTATCTGGCATATGAAAATACTGAATACGTGTTTATTATAATAGTTTCTTGAAGATTAAAAATAATAAAATTTTGAGATGTGATTGGAGCTACCTGAGAACGCCTACCTGATTCCCAGTCACCTCAGAGTAACTGTCACTTCTGTATTTGTGTTTTTCATTTCCAGGAATGCTTTTATGTCATTACTACTATACTTATAATAATGTGTCCGTAGTAATATTTATTTTTAAAATACTTTTCAAATTTTCTATTAAAGAAATTATACTGTACATATTGTTATGTAACTTCTTTTTTTCTCATTATTAAGATTCAGACATGTTTTTATTAATTTGTTTAATAACTGCTTCATTGTGTGAGTAACCATCATTTATTCTCTAGTTGATGGGGTATTGTTTCCATTTCCTTTGCTCTTACAAACAACAATTCAGTGGACATTATTGTATAAATCTCCTGTATACTTGTACCTGAATTTCTCTGGACTATACATCCAGAAGTTGAATTGCCAGTTCAAAGGAAATGAATCTTTTCTCTTTTATTGGATATTGCCATATTAATGTCCAAAGCAGTTGTCCAAACTTAGGCCCCTACCAGTAGTGGGTAAGAACTTCCATTGTGTTAAGCCTCACCAGCACTTAGTGTTATTGGACTTTTAAAATTTTCCCATTCTGATTGGTATGACATAATCTCTTGTTTTAACTTGCTTTTTTTCTAGTTTCTAATTAGATTAAACCTCTTCTCATAAGTTTACTGGGCACTTAGATTTCCATTTTTGTGAGATTTCTGTTCATATTCTGTGGTCACTTTTCTACTAGATTATTGGTCTTTTTTTTTATTGCTGTGTAGGAGTTTTGTTTTGTTTGGTTAATACGTTTTGGATACAAATCCTTTGTTGATTATGTGTCTTGCAAATATCTTCTTCAGGACTGTGACTTGTTCGTTTGATTTTGTTTTGTGTTCAATTCATTTATGGTACTTTTCTGAATAATCTAAAGTCAAATTTATCAATCTTTTTCTTTATGGTTGTGATACTTTTGTCTGATTAAGAAAGTATTTCTTACCTTGAGGTCATAAAACATTTTCCTTTATTATTATTTTCTTTAATTTTGAAGCTTTAAAGTTTGCGTTTAATATTTAGGGCTTTAATAAATTTGAAAAAATATAATGTATGGTAGAAAGCTAATTTTATTTTCCACATGGATAAACAGTTGTGCCTACAATGTTTATTAGATAGTTAATCTTTTTCTCCACTGATTTGTAATGGCGTCTATATCATATTGCAAGTTTCTTTGTGTGCATGGACTCTCTTTGCTGCTCTGTTGGTTTATCTGCCCCTCTGTCAATACCACACAATCTGATTTACTCTAGCTTTATAATATACCTTGCCCATTTTTAAGGGCAAACTCTCCTCCTGTTTGTCATGCCACACAATTTTGCCTCAACCTTCTTTTTAGACACTTAAATTTTTAAAATTTATATTCTTGATCCTGTCTGTATGCTTCCTTATTAATTTTACGATAGCATCTCCAGTTTGCAAAAGACTATTTGAAAATTTAGGAATTAATTTGGGTGAAATCACATATTTAAAATTCAAATTTTTCGATCTCTGTGCAATATCTTTCCAGATCTTCTTTTGTCTATAATATTTTATAATTTCTCAAAAAAGTCCTTGTATTACTTTTGTTAGATTTGTTTTAAGTTTTTTTTTATGGGTTTTGTTGCTATAATTGATTGCATATTCTAATATTCTAATGGAATATAAAAATATTATTGGCTTATATGATGATTTTGTTTCTAATCATTTTGATGAATTAACATATGTTTTAGCATTCATTTTTTCTAGTTTCTGTGGATTTTCTTTGCAAATATTTATCTTCTGAAAAACAAACTACCTTTTTTTCAATATTTATTTATATTTTTTTCATTATATATTTCATTGTCACAGAAATCTATTACAATGTTTAATAGAATGAATATAAGAGAGATCTTGGTCTTCTTGACTCTTGCTGGAATACTTCTGAAGTTTAACCTTCTTTTTATTAAATAATTTTTCCTTTATGTGAGTTTGATAATATTTTATTATAAAGCATCTTACATTTTTGTTTCTTTTTTCTTTTTAGTCCTTAACAATGTTATCTTCTTTTTAATCCTGATTATGTGTATTTGACTTTTTCTTTGTATTTTATATATCATTGTTATGTGTTTACATCAGACTGGATTGCCTAAATGTGAAATTACTATACGCTTCTATTTGGTAGTTTCATGATCACATTTTACAAAAAAAAAAACAACAAAACTGTAGTCACCAAATAATCTGTCCGAGATATTTAAAAAGTGGCTTTCAAAAAAAACCCTAAGTCTAACAAATCAATTGTGGTATTGTCTAAAATTCTAGATGTTTCCCATCGGCTATTTTATTTTTATAGCATCACATAAGATTAAGCAAACATTTAAATTTGAATTATCTTTTTCTAGAGGTATAATGTGTATTGTTTCCTTGATAACAGAAAAATAATTTACTGAGTTACTAAAGATTTTTTAGACTGCTGAAGTTTTGATAGTTCACAGCAGGAGTTGGCAAACTTTTTCTTTAAAGGGCTGGATAATAAATGTTTTCAGCTTTGAGGACCATATGGTCTCTGTCACAATTACTCAACTCTTCTATAGTAGCACAACCATAGACAATACATAAATGAGTGGTTGTGACTGTGTTCCAGCAATATATTATTTAAAAAGCAGGCAGCAGCTGACTTTGCCCCAGAGGCCATAGTTTCCTGCATTCTGATCTACAGTCATCCTTAGAAGTGAGTTCTAAATTAGATGTTCAAGAATATAAATATTATCATATAAGATTATTAAACCCATGAATAAAATGCTAACTACTTAATTTTTTAATAATTATGTTAAATAGAAAAAAATATTAATATAAAAAAGTTCACATTCTGTCAATATCTCTTTTGAATGTTAAACTCAAAATGAATAAGGCAAATGCTCAGAAAATTAGATGTATACATTTATTTTTACTTGGATACTGCTAATCAATAGATAACAATAAGTCTGTATTGTGGAACTCAATAATAGTAACAATAATTAATATCTTAAGATTTACAAATTATACTTTTGAGGGGAATAGTTTTATTAGAATCCAACGTAAAGAAATAGTGTCCCTGTGACATCTAAATTATTTAAGTATCAACAAGAGTTGATACTAATAAGACAATGACACAACACAAGAAGGACTCTATAACAAGACATAGAAACTCCAATGTCAAAGAGTTTTCTACATGCTCTCTCAAAAATTAGCTACTGGAAAAAGAAATAAAGAATTTTCTATAAATAGTATGGAAAGATCTCAGGCAAGTAGGCTGTGAGGTTTCATCCCAGGACTCCCTTTTCATCCATCTAATACCAGTTTCTTTCACCTGAAGTAATATATATTCTATGCTCTCACATTATGTCTCCCATCAAAATCTACTCATGAGAAGGCATGTAATTTTTATAGGACTTGCAATTCTTTGTAAGAGTTCTTGGATTTCCAACTCAATCTTTACTCTACACTGAAAAAAAATTTTCATTATTTACTAAAAGGCAGTCCAGGCAGCCGTGAAGAGATTGGGCAGCAAAGAGGTAGCAAGGATAGTTTGGTGATGGGAGGATGGTTATTTTGGGATTACTGAAGTCATAACTTTTAGGTCATTGATGGCTTGTTCCGACCACGAACCAGGCCAGTCCTGGTAAAAGCAGTGTCTGTGGAAAATAGTAAAATGTGGTTTTCGGACAAAATTTGGAAAACCAATTAAAGGAAGAAATTTCAGAAGTCACAATAAGCTCAATCACATTGCTTCTGTAGTTCTAGCCTCATCGTCATAATGTTCCTTTCTTCTAGGGAGAACAATAGCAGGGCACATAGACACTCAGAAATTTATATTGCCAAGACACACCTAGCTTTACACACAGGAGCAGAAAAGATGTTCCAAGTGTAAATCACTCATGAATTTAAACAGGTTTTAGAGTTCTTGGGTTTGAAAGGAATCCAGTGTAAAGGAGTATAGAACTAGCCTTAGAAATTTGAAATATTTGAAGAAGTACTGAGTTTTGGAACATTCACCCTAAATCTGAATAAAGATCTGTCAAAAATCAGTGTAAAAAGCATAATGTTAAATTATTCCACTGATAAAACCTGTCCCATTTGCTTCATTAGGCAATATTTCTGGTAAAAGGAAAAATTCTTAATACTAAACCTGTGGAGGACTTGATGTAGAAGGCAAGAAATGCATTGTTTTAATAAAAATGCAGCCAGGCTTCAGTTTGGTAATTTGTGAGGGTAGAACATCTGTGCAGGAGATATTTCCACTGAAAAGGTTCAATCATCTTGTTGTTTTTCCTGTTGACTGATATTTTGAGAAATGAGACACATGGCAAAGGGAAGCCATGTTATTGTTTTCAGAGGCCAAATGAAATGATGCACTTCGGGGCACTTCAAAATAAAAATAAAAGTAGCAAATGTAATTTAGGCATAGAAATTCTTGAACTAATTTAATTGTGTATTTCTTTAAAGCAGACAACCACCTGGAAGCAGTCATAACAACAGCAACGAATTGATTTTGGTGAGCAAACAAAGTTAAATATTAAGATCTAATAATATATTGTCTTGGAAGCAGCTGTGAGTTTATTTATTTCTGTTTTAGGACAATGTTAATAGTTTACAAATGTAGCATTATCTATTACCTTATCCCCACTGAAAACAGAATTATTGGTTTCTATTAAAAAAGAGCATAAAATAGGTATATATCTCTAAGGCTGACAGGAGTTATATAGTAATATCAAAGATATTACTGAGAACTCAGATCTTTTTTCTAAAAAATGTTTGGGTAGATATTAAACTTAAAAATGATGTAAATAGAAACATCAAGTAATAACGTATTTGAGTATTTTTGTGTTGTCTATTAAAAAAACTTGGTTATTGAGGCAGGTGTATGATCCGTATAAATAATTAGAAATTAATATAAAATGTTCCTTGACTCAGTACCTCAACATTTAAAATACTTTTTAATTTCATATTTAAAGAAAAGAATATAATTAGATAAGTTTTTTTTCCATGCCAACTAGTATAGCCTAATTCATGGAACTAAGAATGTTTCAATGACATAGGGAAGAAATGACAGTCTAAGCAAACTGAGTTTCAGTCTTTAAGCCCAAAGCAGCTACTCGTGATAGGGCTTGAGAAGATATTTACATGCTTACTCTATAGTCAACTTAATTTTTTCCCTTAAACATGAAATAAACACTATTCTCTGGTGTTATTAAAGCATGTATATTCAATGGTATGTATGTAGTTTCGTGAACAGTATCCACTAGGATACTTCAGTAAAACAAGAAATGTGATCCCTATCTTATAACTCTAGACATTAGGCTTCTGCTTCCGAGAACCAAATATCTAGTTTGCTAGATTCCAACATTTTGGTAACACTAGCTTTGCTCTACAACAAAACCAAATGGGTTTTAAGGAATTCCTACTTATGTCAGGAATAACACATATTTTTTTAAAAAAGCAAAAGAATATTCTCAATGATGAAAGCATAATAATTGAAAATTAGCTTTGTATCACATGAACAGTTCAGTTGTTAAAGAGCCTGAATATATATTTCCTAATAATATGGATCAGGCTAAAACATAGTCTGATCACTCTTGACTAAAGGAGTACGACACATTCTTTTTAAAACTAAGGTGGAAATTGTTTAAATTAAGATTTTTTTTCAGGGGAAAAGGTCAATTTTCCATTCCTATTTCAATTTGTGCATGTGAGTTTGTTATGGCACTTTAGGACATGGAAGACAATGAATTAGAACAGTGTCCTAGTCAACTTTTCTGACCATTTGACACAGGCAGTTTTGGAGATCTTGTGGCCATTCCACTCCTCTATAGCCATAATAAATTATAGCTTGCCATTTTCAAATTTGCTCTTGGGTATTATTTCAGTGGCATTAGCATTATAATACATTTCTTCAAGATAAATGAATTCAGCCCAAGAAAGATGAAAAACAGTCTGGTTCTAGAATATGCCCCTCTTTAGATTTAAGAGTAGTTGACATCAATTTGCCCATTAGTTGCTAGAAATAAATTGGTAAAATAACATTTGGCTAAAATTATGAGATGACAAGCTCTCTTTTAGTGACTCTAATTATGTATTCACTGGCTATATGCATGGTTTGCTTTATTGGTCTACATATTACTTGTGTAACGTATAATCAATCACATGATATGAAGTGCACACATTTCCCTCTGTCTTTGATTAACCCTTATTTCTCTCTTAAAGATATTTTCATATATTTCAACATGTGTAATCAAGTCAAAGGAGAATATGATAAAAGGTGAATAGTTAATTGTTGCATAAACCAGATGAGACAGGTATTAATGTAATCAAACATTAGTTTGTAGGCTGTGAATTTTCAAAATGACATAACAAAACAACTGGAGCAAATAGACTTGGTTAAACCTAATTGTTTTCTCCTTAAATATAATACTGACTAACTGTATGCCTTCAAATTCAATGTTTGTTTTTTGGAACACTTCGTTTGATTGCTTTTCATATCAAGTGGAGTAGAAAGTTTCTTAGATTAATCAATAAATTGAGAGCATCCAATGTTTTTTAAGAAATATTTTGTGACGAGTGGATAATGAAAATCACTAATTTGGAACAAATGGATATCTCTAGACATCAAGAAAATACATGTAAAAATAATGTAATTGTAAGTAAGATTGTCATACATATATTACCAACACTGCATCTATAAAAAGCAAACTAATTTTTACAAACAAGATTATATTTAACATGAATAATTCTCACTGTTTTAAAATTGATTTCTGCAACATCTATGAAAGCAGAGGAAACACCAAGTTAGCTATAGGGAGGAATAGAAACCTGACAGGTGATGGAATGTTACCAGAGTCTCAGAATTGGAAGGGACATTATAAGTCATTTAGAATAACTGTTTTCCAACTTCAATCATTTAAATACCATTCACAGAATTTTTGTTTATTCCCATACCCTTCTTTATTGGTTCCCTATCCTTGCTGTAAACAATTACAATAAACTTGGTGGCTTTATTGTCTTTTAATTCTGTAGGTCGAAAGTTGAATATCGGTCTCATGGGCTAAAATCAAGGTTTAGCAGGGCTGCATTACTTTTTGAAGGCCCTAGTGAATAATCTAGTTCCTTGCATTTTCCATCATTTAGAGGCCACACGTATTCCTGGGCTTGTGGCCTGACTTCCACTTCAAAGCAGTAACATCACATCTCTTTTGACTCTACTTCTGTCCTCCTGTTTCTTTCAGATCAAGCTGAGAAAAGTTTCTGCTTTTAAGGACTCATGATTAGATTGGGCCTACTCAGATAATCTAGGGTAGTCTCATCTCAAGGTCCTTATCCTTAATCTCACCTGTAAGATCTCTTTTGCCATATAAGGTAACATATACATAGATTCTGAGAATTAGGATATAGACATCTTTGGCGGGCTTTTTTAATGCTTAATATGCCCTTTAATATAAATTAATATTTTTATTTAAATTGACTTAAATTAGATTTATTTATTTTTCTATTTTAAATAATTTTTTTTCAATCACAGTTGGCATACAATATTATATTGGTTTTGGGTGTACAACATAGTGATTAGACATTTATATAACTTATAAAGTGATTACTCTGATAAATCTAGTACTCATCTTCCACCATATATAGTTATTATATATAATTGACTATATTTCTTATGTTATAATTCACATCCATGACTGTTTTGTAACTACCAGTTTTCTTCGGATAAATAACCAGAAACAGATGGCTGGATCCTTTTTTGTCTCTTGTTATAGCCTTTGTTTTAAAGTCTGTTTTGTCTGGTAGAAGTATCGCTATCCCAGCTTTTTTTTTGTTCAATAAAAATTTCATTTTTATGAAATATCTTTTTCCATCTCTTTACTTTCAGTCTGTATGTGTCTTTCTATCTGAAGTGGGTCTCTTGTGGACATCATATTGTGTGGTCTGGTTTTCTTATTCATTTGGCTACTTCGTTATTTGATTGGAGCATTTAGTCAACTTACATTTAAAGTAATTATTGATAGATATATAGTTTTTGCCATTTTATTATTCATGTTTTTGATCTTTTTTTTTTCTTCTTCTTCTTAAGAAGCTCTTTTAACATTTAATACTGGTTTGGTGGTGATGAAATCCTTTATCTTTTTCTTGTCTGGGAAGCTTTTTATATGTCCTTCAATTCTAAATGATAGCTTTACTGGGTAGAGTCATTTTGGTTGTAGGTCCTTGCTTTTCATCACTTTGAATATTTCATGCCAATCTGTCTGGCCTGCGAAGTTTCTGTTGAGAAATCAGCTGACAATCTTATGGGAGCTTCCTTGTAGGTAACTAATTGTTTTTCTCTTTATGCTTTTAAGATTCTTTCTTTGTCTTTAACCTTTGGCATTTAAATTATGATGTGTCTTGGTGTGGGCCTCTTTGGGTTCACCTTGTTTGGGACTCTATGAGTTTCCTAGACTTGTATGTCTATTTCCTTTGCAGGATAGGAAAGGTTTTCATCATTATTTCTTGAAATAGGTTTTCAATTACTTGCTCTCTCTCTTTTCCTTCTGGTATTCTTATGATGTGAATGTTAGTACACTTGATGTTGTCTCAGAGTCTTCTTAAACTATCCTCATTTTTTTGGATTCTTTTTTCTTGTTGCTATTCTGATTGGATGTTTTCTGCTACCTTATCTTCTAAATCACTGATTGGATCTTCTGTTTCATCTAATCTACTGTTGATTAAGATATTCTTTATTTCAGTTATTGTATTCTTCATTTCTGACTGGTTCTTTTTTATGTTTTCTATATACATATTTATATTTTCTATGTCTTTGTTAAAGTTCTTACTCAGTTTGTCTATTCTTCTCCTAAGTTCATTGAGCATCTTTATAACTAATGTTTTGAACTCTGCATCTGGTAGGTTGCTTGTCTCCATTTTGTTTAGTTCTTTTTTGAAGCTTTGTTCTGTTTTTTCATGTGGGACATGTTTCTTTGTCTCCTCATTTTGGCTGTGTCCATGTGTTTGTTTCTATGTATTAGGTAGGGCAGTTACATTTCCTAGTCTTAGTAGAGCGGCCTTATGTAGTAGGTGTCCTGTGAGGTCTAATGACATAGTCTCCCTGGTCACCTTCAGGTGTGTCCTTGTATGGGTTGTGTGTGCTCTTCTGTTATAGATAAGCCTTGATTGCTGTTTACACATCAGTTGGAGGGATTGAACCTCAGGCTGATTGGTTCTAAAGACTGGCCATTCCTACAGTGGAGGAGCTGTTGTGCAGGGGCTGGATTGGTTTGAACCGGGCTCTGGTGCCTGCCTTGTCTGCCCTTTGAGTGTGTTGTCCTAGGATGAGGCCCTGACAGTGCTTTGGCTTGGTCCAAAGCTGGCCTCCAGGCATGCCAGCTCCTGAAACTTCTTGGGAGCAGTCCCGCTGCAGGCCAAATTCAGCTGCAAACTGTGCCTGGCCCATGGCCACCTGGCATGAACCACTAAGCAATCCACAAATAGCCACTACACACACTGGGTTTGGAGGGGCCTGGAGAGGCCAAGCTGTGAACAGAAGCAGGCTGCTACTAGTACTCAGCTTAGGGCTGCAAGAAGTATGAGGCATGCCAAGGCCAGATGCTGCTTCTTTGGGTATTGTGAACATTTGGGAGATTTTAGGAAAGTCCACAGCATGAGCCAAGACAGACCATTTGTATGGAAAAGCCACTGGAAGCAGCTTGAGTGGGCCCACAAGTTGGGTGAAGTCTCAGGAAATCTCTAGGGCATGTTGATTAGTATTAGCCAGGTTGATAGATACTCAGATATGGCAGCTGGAATGCTGTGCTGGGGAGCCTTGTGTGAGGCTAGGACCCCTTGCTCATCAGAGGGGACCTCTGCAGCTGAGATAACTTTCAATTTTTAAACACTGCAAGCTGGTATAACAACCGCACGATCCACATCTCCACCCCTCCTACCAGTCTCAAAGTTACTTCTGTATTCCTCACTTGTATGACTTCAGTTCACCTATACTTTAGGTGATTCTCAATGATTGTTGCTCTATAGTTGTAAATTTGATGTGGTTGTGAGAAGAAGCAAGCATAGCATTTACCTATTCGCCATCTTGACTGGAAATTCTTAGATTTATTTATGAAAGAAAAATTTATATTATTATTATTAAAGGAATCCCCAAAACAAGATAAATTCAGTGATGGTAGAACAATGGCGTCAGGTCCAGTTAAATATATATTATTGCCTCTAAAGTTTCAAAATCTACTGAAATTATTGCGTTTGAATAGTATTAAAAGTATGGTAGCACCAATCTGAGGCTTTTTCCTAGGCGTAATGGAAGGATTGAACTATAATTTAAAGGAGAATGGAATGGTCTCATTAGGCATGTCAGTAATTTTGAAACGTTTCATCTATGTAATGTCAAAAAATCATTTTATGACCCACTGATGGTTTATTTTCCACCAGAAATCTATGTTCTGCATTCCCAGAAAGTGTTCAAATCATGTTGGGGCAAGAGGTCCCCTTGACAAAACCTATATGTCATTCAGGCCTGGGCTTGGGCAATTTCTAGCCATCAGATTTCTAATTGACCAGACAGCTTATTCATTAAGAGTTGTTTTTTTAAAATGGATTTCTATCCCTGTGTCCTAGCTCTGTGTAGCAACACAGAACATCAAATTACCCAGTGGAGTAGACTGAGAAGAGCATATGATGTTTGAATCAGACAATTTGAGTTCAAGTCACAGCTCTGCCACTAACTTGGGTAGTATTTTGGCACAAGTCTATGTTTTTTCAGGCTACAGAATGGGGAGTAGTATAATAATGTTAATACTGCTACAAAGGACTTTTGTAAAAATTGAATGTACTAATGATGTAAACTCTTCTTTTAAGCTATAAACTTTGTGACCATATAGTAATTGACTATACAAATTGGAACATTTTTTGAGAGTGAAAGAGGATGCTGTTTATAATTGTGTTGTGACACTAGGCATAAACTAGGACTGCCCTAGTAAATCAGGATGTAAATTTCTACTAAATATAGAGAATCTCATTACTTTTAATTATTACTTTCTGTTTTACATAAAAGCACTTATAAATTTGAAGTCAAGTGGTCATATTAACTCTATTTCTGTTTGTTTTTACCCTAAATTGGTCTATTTCTTTCAAATATTTCAATTAGTTTTTTAATCCCGCTTTTTGGTCACCCTCATACAGATGCGGCATAGATTTTTCAGTTTTATTTTTGAACATAAGCAGAACGTAGAATGTATAGGTTCAGATTTCAGCTCTGTTACTTACCAGCTTGGGCTCATTTAACCTTTCTGTAACTCATTGTGCTCATCTACCTGCCTCACATGGTTGTAATTAAAATTAATAAATTAATCTCTCTCTCTAAAGGACTTAGACTCATGCGTGGCACATATAGACATGATATGTGTCGTTAAATAGAATAAATAAATGAGGTTACTGAAACTGACAATACTCAAAACAGCAAACTGCAATTTTTTTGTGAGTGCCTACATTAAACTTTGGAGATAAAGCAGTAAACAATACAGGTATAGTCTTGCCTTCAGAGAGCTTACAGGGCAGCAGAGACAACAGAGGTTAAGTAATCAATTGCATAAGTTATTGAATTGCAAGTGTAACTAGTGCTGTGAAGAGGAAAAGCAAGGTGTAGTGAGAGTGTTTTACATCGTCTGGGGGCTCATTTTATCTGACTGTTGTAAACCACAAAGGAATAATTATGTCTCCTGTGCTGACACTAGGAGTATATTAAATAATGTAGAAATTCATTAGCTTCTAAGCAGCTGTGTCACACTATGAGCTCATGTTGAGCTTCTGGTCATTAACACCCTCGGGTCCTTCTTTGCACGAGCAGCTGTCAAATGGATCCCCCAGCTCTGTAACACTTTTAATTGATTTTTAAAAAGTCCAATTGGAGATTTCAAATTTATTTTTAATAAAGTTTATCGTGATGTCTTTAGTTCTTTACTGGTATGTCAAAATAATTTTTAATGTTGATTTGTCCAACACCATGTTAATTCTTCAACTTATGTCATTCTTAAATATGATAAGCATCTTTTCTATGTCTTATGAAGGCATTTGTAAGAGTTCTAATGTCTAAATCTTTTCAGTTTAGTTTTAAAATTTTTAGAAAAGCAATACTTGTTTCTACTACAAAATAAGAAAGATAAGAAAAGTTTTAACAAAATTAAAAACCTCTATCATACCTCCATGATAGTAATACTATCAACATTTTATGGAATACCTTTGCACTCTTTTTTAATTTGAGGAAAACATACTGAAGAAATCAGGTGCATATACCATATATGTTTTTGAAACTAGGGAGCACATACCCATGTTTTTAGATTTGCTTTCACAGCACAATTTAAAAATGTTCTGGAATTTTTTTCCCATCCATGTTTTATTTAGCAAACTCTTCAGTTGGGACTTCATGTTATTTCTATTTTCTTGCTCCCATGAAATAAAGCTGTGATAAAAATCCTTGTGGATAAAACTCTAAATACATTGGAAGCCAGAAATTTTTACATCTTTCTGAGGGAGATATTTTCCCTCCCTTGTAAAATAGTGACTTCTAAAGTGGTTTGCTCAATGAACCTTCTGTTCCTTGATCATCTGGTTTAAAATCCATCTCATCTTCTTCCCTAGATACAATAACTCTTCATTACCTTTCCCTGCCTTGTTTACCCCAGAATACTTATAATTTAATCCATTATCTATTTTTTTAAATTTATTTGCTTATGATCTAGCTTCCCCTTACTTGAAAGCAAGTGCCATAGAACATGATTTTTGTTCCATTCACTGCTATATTGCCAGCACGTAGAACAGTACCTAGCACCTAATAATAAATGCTCAATAAATGTCTGTTGAAACATGTGAAAGTCTAGTTTCTTGAGAAAACAAACTTATAGAATAATTCCATATACCATTTCCCCACTCTTGTTTTCTGCTGACGGCTTGCAGCGTTCCTTTTCCACAATGATGATAATCTGCGCTCATTTTTTTCTCTATTTGGCAAGAGGTGCTCCCCTCTTCCTCTCAGTCTCAGGAGGGCATAAGGCCACATTAAAGCTTGCCTTATGTTACTCATGCAATATATTACTCTAATCTTTCCAATAACCATATTGGTAGGTTTTACTCATTATACCAATGAAGATAAGTGGGGCTCAGGGAGGTTGAATAATTTTCTGGAGGTCACCCAGATAGTGACAAAATGTTCTTAATAAACCATGACACTTTGCCTCTCAGTAACCAGCTGAGTGACTCTGGGTAAGCTATTTAATCTTTCTGATTCTGTTTCCTCATTTATAAAATTAAAGGATTGGATCTGATCTCTGAATCTGACACTAAACTTATTTTGTGACTAATATGACCCATGTATCTCTTAAAGCATTATTAATTGCATTCCAACACAGGGACTTTTTCCTTTCTAGTAAGACCTCTATAAAACAAAGGATAAAGGACCCTTTTAATTTTAGAATTCTAAAAGCCACAGACAGAAGTAATCAGTCAAATATTGTGTTCTGCAATGTCAAATCAGAGTATTATAGTATAAAACTATCATAAAATGCTGACCAAATATTACCAAAAGTATTGTAACATGGCCCTGTTTCTAGGCATTATATATAAATTAAAAATTTTAATCATTTCTTTGTTTTATAAAAATAGCACCTAATTATTTCTGTAAGATAATGACAATCATTGAGTATTTAATGTTTATTCAAGTGGTTCTAAACCCTTTGTTATGTTAATAATTTCATTTCTCCAACAATGCAGTAAGGTATGGAGTATTATTATTCCTATTTTACAGATGAGAAAACTTATTAGGGAGTTTTAAAGAAATTGTCCAAAGTCATACAGAATAAATGGCAGAATCAAGATTTGGACCTAAATGATGTAATTGCAAAGCCAGTACATCCAGAGACAATGCTATATTACCCAGTACCTAGAGGTTATGTGTTAAGGTAGTTATATCCAGACAGGAGGAAAAAAGGTAGATGAGTTCTTTGACACAAGAAAAACTTAGATGTTTTGAAACTCAATTAAATACAGTAGGATTATATTAGAATATGTACAACAGAACATAGTAAGTCCTTACTTAATGTCACTTATAGGTTCTGTGATTTTAAGCAAAACAAGGTAAATAAAACTAATTTTACCAGAGGCTAATTAATATAAACAAACATTAAGTCCCTATGGCATCTTTTCAACATTATAACCAAATGACGTTGAGCTCATTTCATTTTGCTCAGAAATAGCTAATTCAAATTATCAGCAGAAATAGCTAATTCAAATGCTGCAGAATGAAACTTTTCCTGTAGTTTATAGACTGATAAATTCACAGATAGGTCTCTAAATTGTAATGCATATTAAAGTAAAAAGTTAATATGTTATTACTACTTCCTTGATACAACAATTTTATAATTATAGCTATAGAATCCTCAGTTGTTTGTTTTTAAATGGTGGAATAAAACTTGTAAATTTGCTAAAACTCTAGATGCATGGAATTCACACAAATTAAATGCATTTATTATTATAAACATGAACAAATCCAAGCAGAAAATTTTTTTAAAAATATGTTTAAATCATCTAGCCATTTAATATCTGCAATTAATTTTATTTTTAGATCTATGAATATTATGTACTCTATTAATTCTTTCCATGTCTGAATCTTGCTTAAACAAATCTCATTCACTATTACTTTACTTTTTTTTAAAAGGATGTTTTATTACACATTTTTACATAAGCAAAATGTATCACAAATTAGAATTATTCTCTTAGTCAAGTTAACTGCTGCTAATTGTGTTATGGAGTTTTGATATAGTTTCCATTTTGGCAAGCCAAACTTGACAAAACTAAATATTAGCTCATACCTGTATGTCAAAAATGAGCTCCTACTATGACAACTGAAATGAACTGCTACAAAACCTGGCTGTCAAAACAGGAGTTACGCCTTTGTGATGTAAATACAGTTAAAAGTACAAGTTTTCCAAGGCACTCATCCATCAAAACTGGATGTGAAATGTCCTTTGGCACCCCGCTGTGTTCACTCCTAAGTTCAGGGGCCAGAAAACTTGTACTAAAGCCTCAAAAAGAAGAGATGTGGTATAAATTGTACTTTCAGATTTTTATATTTTGTTTTCCATATTTCTTATGATGATAATCATTATTTTTACATAGATTAAATCTCCTTTCAATGGGAATGACAAGATTATATTCTAAAATATAATTGAAATCATATTTTTATTATAAGGAAAGAACAACTATTTACAAAATTATTTAGAAAAAGAACTAATCCTTTCTTAGTGCTTTCCATGTCAAAAGAGAATTTTAGCATGATCTCTGGTATGGCATTGAACTAGCACTGCAGACCAATACCTGCAAAATAGATGTACATAAGCTAACATCATGGGCTGTTTCAGGAAAGGCTCAGAAAGAGCAATGATAGATAACATCTACAGACTCAAAATAGGCAGAAATTATAAGTCTTCAACATTTACGACATAGCATAGAGCATAAAATATGCAATGGGGGAATAGGTTTTATAAAACCTGAAATTTTAAATCTGAGTGACACTAAAACCGCATAAGTTTAGCAATGTGCTCTTGTCAATTAAACATCTATTTGTATTAAGCACGAACTTAACATATGTCATCTAATTGAATTACACCAATGCAAAAAAAGATTGCCAGAGGAGAGAGTAATCAATCCAGAGAGCATTTATTAAAGAGATTTCTAAGGAAGAGAAATGTTCTTGAAAATAAAAGGAGCCAGCATGAATAACATGTTAAACCAGTTGCCAAAGGTGTTTGGGGAGGAGTCCGGAGTTTTTCCATGAACTTTAGTCTATGAAAACAAGGACATTAATGACTTTATCCCTTCTATTTAGGGCACTATTTTTTAAAGTTGACAACCTCCTGCAGGGATGTTCTGAAAGACAGAGATATCTTGTCAGAATTACAAATGTCCTTGGTGAATGAGGCAGAAATTGTTGACTGTGTAGGATATTCTTGACAAGTCTGCAGGACTGAAATGGTAACCTTTGTAGGCTGGGGATATATATATATATATATTTGGATGAGAGGAGGTGTTTTAAAAATAGTAAAGGACAAAACTTTTCAATTCAATTACCTACAATCATATAGAAAAGAATAAGTACACAATTTAGCACATAGTATGTGTTTGATAAATATTTATTTAATCTAACACCCTCTCTCCCATGACTGCTGACAACTTCTGAGTTAAGGGTGAATTGCTGACTCTAATGGCTGCCAGAAGGGGGCATATAAGGTTGCTGTCACTGGACAACTAGTCTTTGCCTCCTCTCCTTTTGCTTCTAATATAAGCCATGTTCCCATCATAGTGCAAACTGGATTCATATGCCTATAAATACACACATACATATGCATAGATACGGATGGCTAGACATAATATGTGTGCATCTTGTGTATAAACAAATATATGTGTGTGTGTGTATTCATACATATATATGTATGTGTGTGTATATATTTGGATTGGGCTTATGCATTTGCCAGCTCCTTAACATTTTTTTTGTATCTCCTTACCACAAATGATATAGTTACTATCAATTTAGATTTAGCAAGTATAGGAAAATGTGAACCTCTACTCACAGTTGTTAGGTTCCAGAGGTGTACCTGTATAAATTTTTAATAACTTTCTTGACTGTGTAATAGGCCTTACAACCTAACCTAATATAGACAAAATATATCTCCTTCTATTCCTTTAACCCATACCACCCAGCCCACACCCTAAGAACTACCTTGTTCATCTTCTGGAACTTTCCATCTCAGCAAATGATATCACTACTTAGCCTGTTGCTTACCTAAGCTTCAAACCTAAGAGTTTCTCTCTCTGTCTTACCCTTTTACATTTGATCCATCATCAAGTTCTTTTGGCCCTATCCCTAAAATATTTTCCAAACTCATCCACTTCTCTCCATTGCCTCTACTATTACCATAGTCCAAACTACCAACATCTTTTGCCTTAATCTCTGCAAGAGTTTTATAATCGGTATCTCTGCTTTTATTCTTTCTCCCTTCCTGTCACCTACAATGTTTTTCTAGTTCACTTAGAATAAAATTGATTTTACAAGTTCTCATAAACTAGTCCATTTCCTGTTTCCCGATTTTGTTTGTGGCGAATCACCCACCAGTCTTTTCTTCATTCATTACCCTAGATTTACTGGCCTTCTTTTTACATCTTGAACATGCCAATTGTCTCCTCTTTTAGACCTTAGCATTTCTGTCTCTTTCCATTACCAAGAGCTGACCCTTGTTTAACTCAGCTCAATTAAAACTTTGCCTCCTTTTGATACCAATTTACCCCTCCTTTATTCACACAATCACTTCATCAACTTTCTGTTTTATTTCTTTACAGACATTTAGCACTACATGAAATTGCATCGTCCATGTATCAGTTTGCTTGTTTACTGCTTCTTTTTTCCCACTGGGATGTAAGCTCTGTGAGAGCATGGGTTTATCTGTCTTGTTCATCGCATGAACCCACCACAACAAACTTTGCCTGGCACAGAGTAGACATGTAGAGGAGTGAACTATAAGGAGAAAAGAATGAATGTGTAAATGTACTTTCCCTAAATTTTTGAAGCAATAACAGAAAGAGAATTAGTTTCAATCTCTAAAATTTTAATTCCAGACATAAAACTCAAGAACTATTGGGACAAAGCAATGAGAATGAAGCTGATAGGCGGAAAGGCAGAGAAAAGAGCTAGAGCGTTTTGATGGTATTCAACTCCTCTTCTAGTTGTTTGAGACTCCGATACATTCCTCTCCTTTTCATAGTATGATTCTTCAATCTATGCATGACGTAGCCCAACATAATTCCGATAAATTCCTCTTTTTTTCTTGCTTACATTATTTTGAATTTAGTTTCTGAGACTTACAATTGAATTCCAATCTACTTGGCCACTGCTTGTCTCTCTTGCCTTTTCTTTTGCCACTCTCATCAAACTCAAAGCTCTGGCCATAGCACACATCTTTCATGTCTCTCTCTCCTTCTCTCTCTGTCTCTTGGAACTTTAAATGTGTTTCTGTGTGCTTGGACTATTTTTCATTGATTTTGTTTTGAGAAATTTTTCTTATATCCCAAACTTAGGGTTTGTACTCCTTCTGTGGTCTACCATAACATCCTAAATTTATCCCCAACGTGGCATTATAACCAGTCTGTTTCTTTTATGTTTTTTGTTTGTTTGTTTTGTTTGTTTACTACTACATACTTGGTGACTAATGCAAAGTCTGACACATAAACTTATGGTGAATGAATGAATGAATGAATGAATGAACAAAAAGCTTTTGTTAGTAGCCAAAGCAGATTTAATAGGTAACAAAATAAAATCTGATTCTTAATATTGTTTCACATCAGACTCTTATTGACACTGTTCTAAAGTTTTGAACTGATTTTTAGTATTCTGTTTACCTTGGCCTTGGGCAAAATTTATAGCTATATTTTTTAGTACTTTCTCCCCCGCTGAGGGCCCTCTTATTCTTCTGCTCATGTTCTCCTTTTGTACTTAAGGGTCTTTTATTTTTTTGAGAGCTATTTTTCCCTAGTTTGGGAGAAGTTTCTACCTATTAGTGCCATTTGGTTTGTCACTTTGTCAAATACTCGCAGCAGGCATTCCTTTTAAGATAGGATCTTGTTGACAATAAAAAACAAATCCACACCATCAAGATAATTTTCTATTAACTATATTCCATGGAATAATATTTTTAAAACCTTAAAAAGTCAGAATTGCAATACTATCCTCCAATGTTCTTATTTTTCATAGTTCTTACATAGTCCTTAGTGTTGTAAGGAAAAAATGAAAGTATCCAGGTTTCTTCAAGTTCATTTAATAGCTTAAAAAAGGAATGCTCAATTTTTGTCATGTGCAATTGTTCCCAAGGGAAGAAAATGTTTAAACTGACCTTGACTGTGACCCGTTATTTCATTGTTACTCTGCAGTCTCTAAGAGTCTGTGTTCTGCTGGACTCAATGCAATGATTTCTTTCCCTCTTACATTCCATGGATCTCATAACTGTAATGACACTAAATAAAGGCATTTGCTTGTTTTGCTGGCACTTCACAATGGATTTATACCATTACTGAATGAATTTGTAACATTAAATGAAACCGTCAAAGGTTTTTCATAAAATTGGATTCTTAGGAGCAAAGTAGAAAACATTATAAAAGGTAGGAAATTTGAAAAAGGCATTTATAAACTGAAATGAGTTGTCAAATCCTGATTATTTTATATAACGTCATATCACATGAGAATTTGTCTGCTTCTCATGGGATTGTGATGGAGAAGGTGGGCAGTGGGGCAGAAATATTGAACTTTATTCTCAGCTTCTTGGGGGATGATGTAAAGAGGAAAGACCCTCCAGAATTTGACTCCAGAATTTGGGGCTCGCTTACTATTTTTATTCAGTTTTGACCCTAGATGGTAGAATTATTTGTTTCAATTTTCTGTAATACCCCTGAAGCCACATTGGTGGTCACATTTGAAACATAATGTGAGATACTCTTTCGTTCAGATTCTGAGGGTAGAGTTAATAATTTCAAAAATAGAATGGAAGTCATTCAGTATAACTAAATATATCCATAGTTTATACAGAATCTTACAGAGTCCTGGAGAACCCAAATGAAAACTAAACTCAAAAGTGATCAGTAGAAGATATATGCTCTTCCACAACACAATTGACCTAAGAAACATGTAATATGCAGAAAATATCATTTAATGGCATCAGTACTGAAGTTATAGGTTTTAATCAGGTGCTATCTAAATTACAGTTAGTCTCCAGTTATAAACAGGTTGTGCATCTAAAGTTTATTAGGAAAATAGATATTTGTAAAGAAGAATGACATTTCACATAACTTCTTACCGGTTGCTCAGAGGAACTTGTAAAATCTAAGTGTAACTGAGAAGTGATGTTAATGAAGTGACCAAATATTAGATTCTGAACTCAAGAGGTCTTTTGACAGGGAAAGACTAGAAATGATATATTTCCTCTCTTTTTCCAGCCTCAAAAAAATCAACAATAGATGAAATTTTCCTTTAACATCCTATAACTCCATTCTGCCTCCATCCTCCCGAGAGCCCCTCTGCTCTCTCTTCCAGGTAGCCAGGACCTTCTTGCTGTTTTGAGGCACATGAAGTTTCCCCTCACACAATTCCATCAAAACTCTTATTTCTTGAATAAGGTAGACATTGGAGAAGAAAGCATTCTGATTAAACTAATTCACAATAAAGTGCGAATGATTGAAAGCAAATATATACGTCAGGTAGACAGAAAAAACATATTGAAACTGCAGTTTGTCAGGAACTATGTTAGGTTTGATACCTCTATTATCTCATGTCTTTACAAAAATTTGTCACAGAGAAAAACACTGGAGTCCAAATTGTTTAATGAACGTTCTCAAAAGCATAGCCTGTAAACTATAGAACCATAATTCAAGACACCAAAAATGTTCAAAAACCATTTTTTGGGAGATACTTGTTGGTGTCAATTAATGCAGTTTCAGGTTCAGGAGATGGAAGGTGCTGGTAAAAAAAGGTAAAAAATTATGAGGAGAAATAAGTTAGGGCTGGTGATCTGCTTACACATGTATTCTCCTAGACAATTTCTTTTAGGTAAAGTAATTTAGTACATTTTCTTGCCCATTTTGTTTTCTTCCACCTTCTATACACAATTATATTTTATAACTCATTAATCTGAAAGTTCTAAATTTACAACTCTGACTTGATTCTTTGTCTTTCCATTAAAATTATCGTGATTTTTTAACGGAAAAGGGGTCACACCTTGATATTTTCATGTCTCATTATCTGTTGATAGGGTTTTTATTTTTAATTCATGGACATTTGGAAGATATTATAGCCAGTGGAGAAAGAAAGACATTAACAGCAGGGCTGTCCAGCATCATTGATTCTGTGGAGTCTGTGGTGGGGCTGGGAGGAGGAGGAAGAGAAGATAAGGAAAATTGGGAAACCTGCAGCCATTAATAAGTTGACTGTTTTAAAACTGTTTTTTGCCTGAAAGCTCTTCTTTCCATCACTGTGATTATATATACTACATCAATGTTTGCTTTCATAGGTGCATGCTGTGGCCCATAGAAAATGATCTGTTGTCCAGCAAGAAAATTTAGAAAATCTAGAAAAATCTGGAAAATCACTACTGTGAACAAATGCCTTCTTCAAAATAAATGTTCTTAAAAATGAGAAATTTCTGTATTAATCTTGATTGTTTTCTGTTCTACAATACCTTAGCAATTCTATTAAATATGTTTAAAATATTCACCAAATCATAGATGATAAAAAAGACCACCACCACCAACAAAATTGCCTCCTATCTAAAGAAGTTATATTTGTTGGTGGCATTTCAATTAAAACAAAACCTACCCAAGTAGCATGATAATGTTTACTGGTCTCTCTTTGTTTTAAATGCATAAGTAAAACACAAATTCTTACTAAAGCAAAAGTGTATTACAATCCTCTTTAGATAAAACGAATATATTCATCAACACCAAAACATCTATAACACCTAGACAAATTCCCATAGAACTTACTTTTTAAAGGTTATAATTCACTTGGCTCTCCAAGTGAAACAACAGGGGATTTGTACAGTGCAATGTGCCTTCAAGCTCTTATTAAAATAATTAAGTAAAATAGATTGTAAAGTTAGATGTTGACACAATTTACTGCTGGTTGTTTACTTATTTTTTTCCATTGCATGAGGGTTTTGAAAGCAATTTCCCATATTACCCTCTCCTTATTCCTCACAATAGAAGTTAATACTGAATGTCAAGCTCCCTTTCCTCCCTAGAGAGTCAGAGTATATGAGCTCTCTTACAGGAATTCAGAAACACCCTCTTGCCTGAGGACATAGCATCTGATATTGAGGAATGAGGCTCTCAACATTTAATGAATATCTCCAACATTAACCTTGCATGAACTGAGTCATAAAATGAAAGCCCATAGTCTTTTACACACCTCAGAACCCCTCTGGCAAGGAAGGGAGCAGTTCTTCTAAAAGGAAGACCATAAATATCTTCAGTACTTGTTAAGTTAAAGAGAGACTAGTGTATTGGTTAAGAACAGATTCTTGGCAGTCATTTGAACCTGGATTCACATGGTGGCCATTTTTAGAGTGTAACTTTAGACAATTCACACTTTTTGGAGGTTTTTTCCTCACTTGTAAAATTGGATTAATAATATTTAGCTTTTGCCCTGAATTTTAAATGACATCAAGAATAATAAAATCTAAGCTAAATGCTTGCACATACTAGGCATTAAATAAATGATTGTTTTTGTCCTAGCCTGAGTTGGAGATTCTTGCTCAAGATGTTTATTGGTTGAGCGCTCTCAGAAAAAGGAGAATGAGAAAAACAAGAGGAAGCAGCAGGAACAATCTAGCAGAGGGTGGTCTCATCTGGGGAGATTGGCTTCAGTTGGGTTTCCTGAAGAAGCTCCAGAGCTTAAATTGCCTTAATCAATCCTACTTAGAAGGGAGTTAGGGGCGCTCCCATTTGGCAGAGGGACATTTTCCAAAGAGGAGTGCGACTTTGAGCTGTTATCAGATAGCACTAGTGGCAATGAGGGGTGCACCTGTTGGTTAAGGGGGTCTGCATGGGACACCCAAAGCACTCACTAGAACTATTCAGATCCACTTCCTTCTCATACCAAGTTCATCTATTCAGGCACAGCTTCTTCAGGTTTCTGATTGGTCACTTTTTCTGGGACAACCTAAAAGACCGGAAGACTAGCTTGCCAACTAGAACCCCTGCTGCTGCCATTGTTCTGAGACTGTATCTCAATGGTTCTCAATCAGGAAAGATTTTGCCCACCAGGGAATATTTGGCAATGTCTGGAGACAATTTTGGTTGCCATATTTGGAGGCTGCTACTGCCATTATGTCCTACAATGCACAGGACAGCCCTTGCAGCAAAAAATTATTCAGCAGAAAGTGTCAATAATGCTGAGGTTGAGAAATCCTGCTGTCACCAGGATTTCTGCATCATTTCATTGCCTCTTTACCTGTTCTAGTTTCTCCTCCCCTCAGCGACCACATGTGCTGGTCCAGGTGTTTTGTCCGGTGGGTTGACACAGACTTTCCTTCCAGGGGGTCTAAATCTTGTTTAGCATACCTTGTTCAGCTAGTTGAATCTGGATGCAGGAGTACCAACAAATGTTCTAGAGAATCACTTAAGTACAAAACATACTCCTAAACTTTCCACCAAGAGGCTGAGTGATCTCCTCGAGGGATGGTATGGTTTTGGGGCTCAGCCTTAGTCTCTGTTCCTGGCAGGCCAGACATTTAGCTGTGGCAGTAACTAGATTTTTCTGAGTGGTAGGAAACACACACTGTAAGGCCCATATGTAGCCATGTGGCTACTGCTGTGGAACTCACTTGACCTTTTACTCGGGTCATAGTGGTAACTTCTTGCCACATGGTGATCTGTTGTCTAATGGTTAGAAAATCAGTTTCTACCATGGCCTAATAGCATTCCAGGAGCTTGCTGATTGTTTTTTATAACAGCTTTATTAGTATGTAACTCACATAGTCTAGTTCACCCTTTTGAAGTATAAAGTTTAATGTTTTTTAGTTTATTCACAGAATTGGACAACCATCTGATTGCCCAATTTTAGAAATATCTGATTTTAGAACATTCTCATCATCACCAAATAAAACCCCATACCTATTAGCAGTCACCTCCTAATCCCTCCAATATCCCTAGTCCTAGACAACCATCAATTTTCTTTCTGTCTCCAGGGATTCGCATGTTTTAGAAATTTCATAGAAATGAAATCTCATGATATGCGGCTTATGTGTCTGGCTTCTTTCACTAAGCATAACATTTTTAAGGTTTATCTGTGCTGTAGCATGTATTGGTACTTCATTCTTTTTTATTTACAAATAATATTTCATCGTACAGATAAACACAATTTCATTTTTATCTATTCACAAGTTAATGGCCATTTGAGTTGTTTTCACTTATTGACTGTTATGAATAATGCTGCTATGAGCACTTTTGTATAATTTTTGTATGGACATATATCTTTAATTCTACATACCTAGAGTGGAGTTACTGGGACATATGATAACTCTATGTTTAATGTTTTGAGAAACTGTCAAGTTAAATTCCAAAGTGGCTGCATCATTTTACAATCTCATCAACAATTTCGAGGAGTCTAATTTCTCAGTATTACTAACATTTGTTTTCTGTCTTTTAATTTTAAACATCCTAGTAAGTGTTGCTTTTGTTTTTGTTTTCACTGTTGTTTGATTTGCTTCTTTAAAATGACTAATGGTATTGAGCATCTTTCATGTGCTTATTGATCTTTGTTTATCTTCTTTGAAGAAATATCTATTCAAATGATTTGCACATTTTTAAAATGAATTATTTGATTTCTGATTTTTGAGATGTTAAAAAGTCTTTCCCTCCCCATTGAATTGTTTTGGCAGTATTGTAGAAATCAATTGACCACAAATAAGAGGGTTTCTGGGTTACTAAGTCTATCAGTTGATCTCTATGTCTACCTTTAGCTAGTACTGTTTTGACTATAGTAGCTTTGTAGTAAGTTTGAAATCAGAAAGTGTGAGTCTTCTAATTTTGTTCTTTTTTATTGTTTTATCTATTCTGGCTCTCTGGAACATCCATAGAAGTGACTTTTAGTATCAGTTTGGCAATTTCTGCAAAAAGGCATTTGGGATTTTAACTGAGATTAAATTGAATCTGTAGATTAATGCAGAGAGTACAACCATCTTAAAAATATTGTTTTCCTTGCATTTTTCAAGGGAGTTTTTTGTTATCAGTGTATAATTTTTGTACTTGTTTTATTAAATTTTTTCCTAATTATTTTATTATTTCTGATGTTATTGCACATGAAATGTTTCATTAATTTTACTTTTGGATCATCCGTTGCTAGTTTGTAAGAGTTCAATAGAATTTTGTATATTGACCATATATCTTGCAACATTGCCAAACTTATTTATTAGTTCTAATAGTTTTATTTGTGTGTAAATATGTGAATTTCTTAGGATTTTCTATGGATGGGATCATGTCTTCTGCAAATAGAAATATTTTTTACTATTTCTTTTCCAATCTGAGTGTATTTCATGTCTTTTTCTTGCCCAGTTGCCTCAAGTCAACTTCCAGTACAATGTGGAATAGAAGTAGTAAAAATGGACACCTTTGTTTGTTCCTAATCATAGGGAAGAAAAGTTCAATCAGATATAATGTTAGTTGTGGTGTTTACACAGAAACCATTTATCATGTTGAAGTTTCTTTCTGTTTCTGGTTAACTGAGAGCTTTTAATCATGAAAGTGTGTTTAATTTTGCCAAATGCCTTTTCTGCATTCTATTGAAATGATTGTGTGGTTTTGTCTTTCCTTTATTCTGTTGACATGGCATTATCTAATTTTCAAATACTTAATTAATCTAGGATTCTTGGTATAAATCTCACTTGATCATTGTATATAATCCTATTTATATGTTGTTGAATATGGTTTGCTAATATTTTGTTGACGATTTTTGCATTTATATTCATAACAGGTATTGGTCTGTAGTTTTCTCTTCTTGTAATGTTTTAAGGTATTGGCATAAAATTAACCTTGGGATGAACTGGTAAAAGTTCTCTCCTTTTCCAATGCTTTTGGAAAAATTTCAGATGGAGAGTTAATTCTTTTTTTATATGTGTTTTAGAATTCATTAGTGTAGTCATTTGGGCCTGAAATTTTATTTTGTAGGAAGTCTATTTTATATGTTTTCTTTGGTCCATTTTGGTAGTTTGTGTTTTTCTTGGATCTTTTTTCCATTTGTCTAGGTATATAAGTTGTTGGCTCACAAATTTTTGCAATATTCTCATATAATCTGTTTTCTTTCTGTAAAGTGGGTATTGTTTTCTCTTTTATTCCTGACTTTAATAATTTGAGCCTTCTTTTTTTTTTAGTGGTCAGTCTAACTAAATGATTGTCAATTTTGACAATTTTTTTTCAAAGAAACAACTTTTAGTTCTGTTGATTTTCTCTATAGCTTTTTCTATTCTCTATTTCATTTATTTACACTGTATTCTTTATTTTTTCTCTCCTCTGCTTCATTTGAGTTGTTTGTTCTTTTCTTTTTGAGATATTACTTCTTTTTTACATATAGGCAATTATAGGTATAAATTTCCTATAGGTACTGCTTTAGCTATACCTCGTAAGTTTTAGTCTATATCCCATAACACTTGTTATTCATTTTTACTTATCTCAAAGTATTTTATAAGTTTCTTTGTGATTTTCCATTTTGACCCATTGCTTGCTTGCTTATTTATTTATTTATGTTTATATTGTTAAAATTTATCATCCTTTTTTTTAAGTTTATTGGGGTAACGTTGGTTAATACAATTATATAATTTTTGGGTGCACATTAAAATTTGACATTTATATATTCTATTGTGTGATTATCACCTGGAGTCCAGTTTCCTTCAGCTACCATATATTTGATTCCCTTTATCCACTTCATCCTCCCACAATCTCCATATATTTGACTCTCTTTACCCTGTCTATCTCTTCCCTCCTCCCCCATACCTTACCCTTTGGTAACCACTAGTCCATTGTCCATGTCTCTGAGTCTCTGTTTGTCCTGTTAATTTGTTGCTTTTAGGTTTATATCCCACATATAAGTGATATCATGTGATTTTCAACTTTTTCAGTCTGGCTTATTTCTCTTAGCACGATTATCTTGACATCCACCTAGGTTGTCGCAAATGGCCATATTTCATCTCTTGTTATGGCTGGGTAATATTCCATTGTATATATGTACCACAGGTTCTTTAGCCAATAATCTATTGTAGGACACTTTGGTTGCTTCCATGTCCTGGCCACTGTGAATTGTGCTGCCATGAACATCAGTGTGCAAATATCTTTTCGGATAGACTCATTGCTTATTTAAGAGTGTGTTATTTCTTTCCACATATTTGTGAATTTTCCAAACTTTATTCTATTACTGATTTAAAATTTCATTTCATTGTAATCAGAGCACATACTTTGTGTGACTTCATTTTTTAAGTTTATTGGAGATTATTTTGTGGCCTAATATATGCTATCCTGGAGAACGTTCTACTTTTTGCTATTTGAGCTACCATCTAGTGCCTTTTCATTTCAGTCTGAAGGACTCTCATTAGCATGTCTTCTAGTGTATATCTACTATCAACAAATTTTCTAGAAGTTTTATTTATTCCACATTGTTTGAAGGATAATTTAACTTGATAGAGAATTGTTGGTTGTCCGTCTTTTAGCCCTCTGAACATGACATCCATTGCCTCTGGCATCCATTGTTTCTGATAAAAAGTCTTCAGTTTATTTTTATTGTAGATCTCTTGTCTTTGATGAGTCACTTTTCTTCTGCTGCTTTCAAGATCTTGCTTTTGACTTTTGAAACTATTTCCAGATGTGGATGTCTTTGAGCTTATTTTACTTGGGGTTTGTTGAATCTCTTTATGTTTAGATCAATATTTTTAATCAAATTTGCAGAGGTTTTTATCATTATTTATTTTTTTCAAATATTCTTTCTGTTCTTTTCTTTATTCTCATTACAGGTCTTTTTGTCTGTTTAGGCTACTATAACAAAATATCACAGGCGAGGTAGCTTATTTCATGATTACAGAGTCTGGAATGTTTAAGATCAAGGTACGTTTGGTGATAGCCTGATTTCTGGTCAGTAGCCAGAACAGCATGGTTTGGTGATAGCCTGATTTCTGGTCAGTAGCCAGAACTTTTTTAATGTGTTCTCATGTGATGGTGGCAGGGGCAAGGGACTTTTGTGGGGTCTATTTTATATTAATTCCACTCATGATGGTTCCACCTTCATGACCTAAGTACTTCCTAAAGGTCCCACTTCCTAACACCATCACACAATATATAAATTTTGGGAGAATACAAATATTCAGACAATTGCGGTCTTTGCTTTATTTGTATATTGATATGCATGATATTATTCACACATCTCTGGTACTCTGTTCTTTTTTCTTCATTCTTTTACTTTTTGTTTCTTCAGACCTATCTTCAGATTCACTGATTATATCCCCAAACAATTCAAATCTGATGCTTAACTCTTCTAGTCAATTTTTTTGTTTTAGTTATTTTACTTTTTAACTCCAGTACTTCTATTTGGTTCCTTTTTATAATTAATATCTCTTTCTTAATATTCTCAATTTGCTTCAAAAATATTCTTATACTTTCCTTTAATTTTTAGTCATAATTTTATTTAGCTCTTTAAGAATATTTATAAGAGCTGTTTATAGTCTTTGTTTAGTATGGCTAACATCTGGACTACCTCAGAGCCAGTTTCTATTGATTGCTTTTTCCCTGTTTATGGAACAGATTTCCTGTTTCTTTGCACGTTTTATGCTTTTTTGTTGAAAACTGTACATTTAAATAATATAATGTGAAAACTTTGAAAATCAAATTACTTACCTCCCAGCATTTGTTGTTGCTGTTTATTTAGTGACTTTCTTTGTATAAATCAGTAAAGTGTACATTCTTTATTATGTGTAGCCACTGAAGTCTCTTCTCATTTAGCTTAGTGGTCAACTAATGATTGGAATACAGATTTTTCTTAAATGTCATTAACCAGTAAGTCTCTCAGGCTTTGCTGAAAGGTCTTGTGTTTATTTTGATGGCATGGCTTCAATGCTGCAGCAGGCAGTTTAAAATTCTGCCTTAACCTTCACTCTCTGCTGTGAAAAGCTTCAGAGTCAGCAGAGGTGAAAGAAAAGGGCCTTCTTAAATCCTTCCTGGCCATATGCAGAGCCTTAAACTTATGTATGGCCTTCTAGAGCCCCAGGAATGTGCTGGAGATTTTCCAAACCCTCTATAGATAGCACATCCCTCAGCTTTTCCTTTTAAATTATTTAGTCAGTTTCTTGTTAGCCCCAACTAGTATTATTGCTTCAGGAAACTGTTATGTTAAACAATTGCCACTTATTGTTTTTGACAAAAGCCTTGGGGATAGGACTGTTCATGAGCTTTGAGTCAAGTCAAATAAAGATAAGCTCTGACAACAGAGTTTTTCTGGGGAGACTTTAGACCAAATAGTGAAAATTCTCTCGGAATAGAGGGGTTTTTTGAGCTCCAAATCTCTTTTGCTGCCTCTAATGGCTGCTCAACTACTGATTTTTACAATTACTGTGCTGCGAAGTTATTCATTTTCAAGATTACCACGGAATACGGGAGATTGAAATTGGAATTAGACAAGTTAAAATAACACAAAGCTCACTATTGTTACCAAGATTCAGTCATTTTTTTTCTTGAATAAATATCTTTTGAATTTTACAAGCTTCTGATTAATTTCCAAAGCTATGAAGAAGTTTTTGAAAACTTTTTGTTAATGTTTTTGTTGCTTTTATGGAAGTTCTCGCAGGAACAACTTTTTAAATGGTGCAGTTTTTCTGATGTGATGTTATAGGATTTATGTTGTAATTCTGCTGTGGGAATTTTCCTGAAGCTCTATATGGCATCTTTATCTATCAATGATACCTCAAATAGCCTGAGGTCTATTGGGTTATATGGCTCATGGGGCAGGGTTGAGCATACTATAGCCTGACTCAATTGCCAAGCCATTTCTTCCTCTAGTTACACTCATATTTAACAGCCTTCAATGTCACCTGATAAATGGTTTCAAGCAGTATTCACAAGTATAGAATATCTTTTCTTCAAAACTCAAAGAAACCTCCAAGTATTATACTTCTTTTCTAGTGGTAAGAAGTGAAAGATGCAATAACTCATATATCACCCTGGAGGTCATGTTTTAGATTGCCACAAGCTATGAGATCTCCAACAATCTATTGATTTAAGAAAGTTCCTCAATCTTTTTAAGGTTTATTTTCCAGCCTCTGAAGCACATGCTTCTCTTCAATCCAGAGTACTTGCCACCTCTTTCTCATTGGACTTGTTATATGTAATATCATCAATATAGTGGGCCAATGTGATGTTGCTTGGGACATGCCAGATAATGCAGTCCTTTTAAATTATATTGTGACAAAAAGCAGTAGAGATAAGTATGCATGAGGCATGACCATGTAAGTGTGCAATTGTTTATTCCATGTGAATACAAACTAATTTTGACACTCCTTCTGTTAGAAGAAACAATTTGCTGTGACTCCCGAGCATCCATATACATTCTTGCTGGGTGTGCCAAGATTCCAAGATCCCGAATGCTCTTTAGTGAGGCCATTTCTCAGGGTCATGTTTGAGAAATGAGTTAACATGATTTACTTCCACTTATTGTAAAAATGGTCAATCTTTTAAGTTCATTATTTCTCTCCTATAACAGACCATTGCAAGCACAGGGAAGCATGTTAGGCCCTTTTATCTACCTCTGGGGGACTGCAGAAAACAAACATGTAGCTGCTTTTGTTACACAGACAATTATCTATGAGTCAGGAGTCTTGTCTTCTTTCAGAATTGTAAGTCTTGAAACACTTACAACCTAACTTGTTACTTTAAGTAAAGTAAAATCCTAGACTCTGCAAGGTTTTTGAGCTTTGGCAAGGAGAACAGGTTGCTGGTATAGATATGGATTTCTGGAATAGAAAAATTAAGGGCCCATTTGAGTTGGGTTAGGGCATATAAGACACCTCTGCAGGGTCTGGTAGTGAAGGCTCTTGCCCCAGTTTTGGGGTGGAGGTAAGAGTCTCTCACTGTTCTACCTATTAGTGAATGTTTAGAGGCTGGATGGTGAGAGGTAAGATTGAAACTAGTCACCTGAATGATACCTAAGTTCATTTTCCTCCAAAGGAGAGAAAGAAAGGATATCATAGTGACAATGGGGCTCAACCTCAGCTAAAAGACAATGTGGCTGCTGAGTTAAGGGGTCCTAAAGCAGGGACAAGTGACATCAGAGAGTAGGGGTGGTTCACAAACCCTGTCAAAATTCAGAGATTACTTTCCTTTCTGAGGAGAGTTTTTAAAACTATGTGGGTGGATTTGTAATGCACAATTCCTCCAATCTCAGTTAAAAACCAATGTCTCCTTGACTCCACTCTTACCAAAAAGAAGGTCCAGCCCCTCTCAAGATACTGTAAAGATTGCAGGGAGTATATGCCTCACTAAACACTCTTCCCATTCAAATTAAAATACTGTGTTCAGAGTATTAGTTAACACCCCCTAGAGTCATCCTGGTTTCTGATGATGGATGGCGGCTACCTCTAAGAGGGCAGATTGATTTCCTGTTCCACTACCTGAAGCAGAGTTGCTGGTTCAGCAGAGTCTTTGACTTGTAGTTTCCCCTAAACCCCTGGGTTTGGTTCACTGATGAGTCAGTGAAACTGACAGTTAATGTTGTCTCCTGTGGCTGCAGCAGCTGTTAGTCTTGGTCTGGGCTATGCAGAACTGGAAATAGGAGTGGTGATTCCACTCAGTGGGCAGAACTCAAGGTTGCTCTCACAGCTCTGGCCAATACTTTCCTTGATATTTTCACGGGCTCTTGTGTTGTTGCCAATGGCCTAGTCATTTGTTTAGTCACTTGAAAGACCACAGATGGGTAGATTAAAGACACCACTCTTTGGAGACCACAAAATGAATATAAATCATGGCTGCTGGTTTGGCAATCTCGGTCATTCTCATAGAAGCATCCATTCTCTGATTGAAACCAAGCTCCTTATCATGCCTACACTGCCCGAATTGCCTCCTTGCCACATGAATCTATCATTACACTGGACTTGGCCACACATGACCATCAGGCTCTGAGGTTCTGTGTCTGATACAGAAGCTATCACTACATGTGGCTCTTGCCAGTAGATGACTCATTTGTCGCATGATGAAGGAGGACACTTTGCAGAGTTTGTTGATCCTTCCAGCTCCTGGCAGATTGTAGACTTTGGACTTTTGATCTTCTTCACTCCCTAAGGGCTACCAATGATGCTCTAGTGCTTCTGACTGTTTTTCAAGGTGCAAGGTTGTGGCCAGTCCATATCATTTAGGCCATTGAAACAAATCTATGTCATGCTTTTTGCTTTCTGGACCTCCTACAATACGACAATGATGTTCTTTTTGTAAGAAAGGCCACCCAGAAATGGGTAAATGTTCAAAGTAGTTGATGAACAAGCCATGCTCTCTACGAGCTATAGATTTTGAATATTGTTGAATACTGGCAGGACTTCCGACCCTACCACCCTCACCTCCTCCAGATCCATCATATCAGTAAGAGTGTGAATAAATCTGTCCCTAAAAAAGGTCAGCTCTTTTCAGCTGTTTCCTGGGTAATGATTAGGAAAAAAAATTCTGGTGTAAATAGAAGATAACTGGAGAAAAAGTAAAGTTATAGGTACTGGGATTGGATGCACTAATTTTGTGATGGTGGAAGCAGAGCACCCAGGGAGGGAACACCTTAGCCCTTGGAAACTATGGAGAGCAGAGGATGAAGAATCCTCTTTGTCCTCTAGATGCAGCACTGCTGCCTGTCAAGTGGCAGCTGTACCCAACAATGTGACCTGAGGCTAAGTTTGTTGTCCCTGTTCATATGTTCTAAAAACAAAAGCACTCAGGTGAACATAGATGTTCTTGACCTATTCCACTGTGCCTGTTGCCATAAATGGCAACTCCCAAACATGAGGACACAAAAACACAACCTTAGGTCAATCTAACTGATTATATTCTCCTCCTGACGCCTGAGTGGCCTTAGAATACACCAAGTGTGGCAATCAAGGCTGCAGTACTTGGTGATGCTGCCCCTGTGTCTTAACAAAACTGGTATAACGGTTATTTAACTCAGGTTTAACAACAAATCTTGAACAAGAGTGACTGAATAATGACTCTTCAAGTCACGTGTTTTATGTAGGAAGAATAGGCCATGGAATGACTCTCCATTGGTTTTGGGGGGTGTTTTGTGATCTATATTTTGTTCCCTGTAATTATTAGAAGTCTCACAGCAACCCTTCTATCATTCTGCTGATTAAAACAATTACACAGGTCCATCCAAATTAAAGAATCAATGTCAATATAACAAGTACATAAGAGATGAAATACATATATTGATGCAATCATCTTTGGAATATACAATCTGCCATGCTTTAAAATGATGGTATTTTATTTTTAACTTAACTAAAACAGGCTTCAGTGATTTCTCCACACCCCACTTTAGTGAATCCACTTGTTTCAAACCTAATTGTTTTTTAGATATTATTGTGCTATTTATTCACATCTTTTAAATCGCGTCATTATTGCAATCACCCTTGATTTCTGAATAAAATATTTTCATTATTAAATCCCACCTCTTGGAGGGTATATTCTATATGAAAAGGGTTTTGTTTTGCTCTTGGCTACATACCCAGAATCCAGAGCACTGCCATATATATATATATATATATATATATATATATATATATATATATATATATATATATATATACACACACACACACACATATATACATACACTAGATAAATATTCAATAAATATTTGTTGAATGAATAAAGCCCTAAGGGCTTATGCCAGCTTTCAGTAAGCATTCGACAGGTAAAGTCCATAGTCTAAGATGCAAAATTGAGAGTGTGTAACAAGAGCCATTAATGAGTCAGGTAAGAAATGACAAAAGTTCAAGCAGCATGAAAATTGCCATTGAGTTTTGGATCATTAAACTTGGCAGAAAAGGTCTGCCTCACCTGGGACTGTTTTATTAGCCTTTCCATATGTGCAACAGTTTTATTTCTCTGCTCTTGGCATTGCAAAGCATTGTTTGGTACCAAACACTGACACATTGGTCATAGGGATGCCTATTCTTTCACTAACACCTTAAAAATATGTGAAAAATCTTTTATCTATATGATTATATGTAATTATTCTGCAAACCCTATAGGAAAACATTAATGGTCTTATTTTAGATTTACTTATTCAAGATCGCTAGATTATAAGTGGCACAGATTTGATTCAAGCTCGTTTATTGTTTTTTTCTTTGTTAGCTCCATTGTCTTGACCAATAATATTCCAATTACCTATTCTGATTTACTACAGCTGTGAAAGACATAGACAAATCACATTTTTAGCCTATGCTTACCTATTGGTGACATAAATTACTGTCCATGCAGAGTAATTTGAGTTGCAATAGAATCGTTATCTTCATAAAAGTACTTCTTATATTGGACTACTGATTATAATAATAGTTATAATTGTCACAGTTTTAATAGCAGCTAGAATTTAACTTTTACTACGTTCTAAGCTGTTTTCTAAATATTAATTTTTTTACATACATTTGTTTACGTGGAAAAAATATTTCATATCTTTCATTTAATAATCAAAAACAAGATTTAAAGTGTGAGTATCTCTTGCAAAAGTAATCAGTCGATCCAGTGTCATGTTAAATCTTTCTTGTTTATCTGCTTCATAGAAACCTTTGAGCTCTCAGGTCAAATTTCTCCTTTTCTTCATCAACCTCAATGCACTTGTGAGAACTTCATTTTCTGAACTGATAACTTTTATAGTCTATTTCATTTATTTGCTATTTACTGTATTATTGTCTTATATATGGGTATTCATTACAGAGAATATTCTATTAAAGACAATGCATTTTTTTGTCTTTTGCAACAAAAAATGAATATCAAAAATGATCATATACTTATTTGTCTGAAAATATGTATTTTGTCCTCTTGTTTCCACTTACAAGGTAACTTTACACAAAATATAAACAATAACATAACAGTAAAACCAGGAATAGAAAAATATAAATCAGAGTAGAAAGTAGTGAACAATTCAGAAAGTAGAATGCAAAGGAAATATTGCACTTTGGCTCCACTTATCCTAATGATCAGAGGAAAGGGAAATTTATGCATTCACCTGATATACATTAAAGAAAACACATTAGCTTTTTAGGGGGAGCAAATCATTTTCTAGCTCTAATATTTAAGATAAATTTCTATCACGGAAGTGTCTTATGAAGACCCCGAGAAAATTAGTAAGCTATATCCTCACTGTACATCCCTTAGTTAACCAGGCTTTATAATACTAAAGTGTAAGTCAGTTAAAGGCCTCATTAAAAATCCAATACTACTGATTTAATGTCCCCAAATGTATCAAACTGTTTACTGATACTTTTAAAGAAATGAGATACTGCTTATAAAGGTGACTAGTCGATAAAAATTCATGCCTTTCCCAGGGCTGGGGTTCTGTCATCAAGGTCTATATTCTTCTCTTCAGAGACTTGAAGGAATTGGTAAAGCCAACAAATAAAGCGTTTATTTTTTTTAAAAAAGGCAATTGAGATTATTTCAATTTTCAGTTCCCAAACTGCATTTGCTCACATTTTGTTCAACATATAACATGACTTATCTTTGGGAAGAAATCTTAATGAATCAACCTACCTGACAAAACAAAACCTGAATAAAGTTTTTCTTAAATAAGGTGGTGATTCTAAAAAAATAGTACACTCATTTAGTGAAATAGAGTAAACTTATATAAAAAGAGTGTACTCATCCTAGGCGTTCACTAGAATTACCACAAGTTAACATATCTAGGTGACCATGACCCAGTCAAGTAATAGAACGTTCTTATGTCCTTTCGAGTCACTATTCTTTCCCTATCCAAAGAAAACCATCATCCTGACTTTAAATACCATAGCTTAGTTTTGCTTACTTTTGAACTTTTTGTGAAAGATATCATACAATTCATATTTTTTTACACCTGGCTTCTTTTGTTTAACATGATATTCATGACCCCACACCTAAGCTCCTGTTGTGGTGTGGCAGTGATTCACTAATTTTCATTTCTGAACAACATTCCATTGTATAAATATACTATATTTTATATTTTACCCCCCAGTTCAAATAATAATGAACATGTGGGGTTTCTAGTTTGGGGCTGTTGTAAGTAACAGAACCTCGAATATTTTTGTTCAAGTTAGTCCAAATAGGAGAGAGATTGTTTGGTCATTGAAGATGTATGCGTCCTATTTTGATAAATATTGCCAGTTTCCCAAGTGATTGGAGTAATTTACAGTCCTATCAGTGGTATGCAGGAATTCCAATTGCTCATTATCCTTAACACTTGTTTCTGTCAGTCTTTTAATTTGAGTCATTCTGGTGGTTGTGCAGTGGTATCTCATTGTGGCTTTAATTTGCATTTCCCTAGTGACTAATGAGTTGACCACTTTGTCATAGTCTTATTGACCATTTGGAAATCCTCTTTTGTGAAGGCTTTTGCCAATTTTTCTATTACTTTGTATGTCTTTTCCTTAAATAGTGTTAAAATTTTCTAATGTTATGGATATGAATAATTTTTTTATTTGTAGAAGTTTTTAATTTTAATAAAGTCTAACTCATTGGTTTTTTTCTTGTAACGTAGTGCTTCTTGTGTCTTTTCCCACATTAGCCATGAAAATATTCTCCTTTGTTTTCTTCTAGAAGCCTTAAGATTCACCCTTCACATGTAGATCCACATAGAATCTTATCATCACAGCTGCGATGAAATAGTAATAGACATAAAAATAATAAATAACAATAATAGTAATAGTAGTTGGTCGTAGAAGTAGCAGGAGTCAGGTTTGTGCTAGATAGTTGAAATCCTGGATTTTTAATTTTCATAATAATATTGGTGTAGGTGTTATTGACTTTTTTAAAAATAAAAAAAAGTTGAAGCTCAGGGTGGTTAAGTACCTGTTGTCCTCCTGATAATAAATGATGGAGAGAGGATTCAAATCCATGTCTGCCTCATTCCATAGAACACATGTTTATTATATCACCAGATTTCCTCCTAAAGTTTCCTGTTTGTGGATTGTATACAAGAGCCTTAAAATCTGTGTAAATATTTGAAATGTAAAAACTCTAATTCTGGGAGAAAGAAATCAAGTGAATAAAATAAAAATAAAAGGCAACATTTGTTGTATATTCTAAGGCAGCACATCAATAAAATCTAAAAATATAAAAAGATGAAAATAATGCACTGAGTACTCGGAAGAGAAGATCAAAAGGATTGGCAACAATAGAGCCTGATGAATGAAATCATTAATGTGGCATTTCAATCTGCAAAGCATTGTTGGAAAGCAAGCAAGAAAGAGAAAAAAGCAAGGAAAATTGATGAAAGTCAAGGACATAAAAATTCTGAGTGTTATCACTTTATAGGTTAGGGTTCTAAGTTCACATTCAAGAAGCTTCTTATTTCCTTGTTATTACTTTGTTTTCATGCATGTAAGCTTTCATCCAGATAGGGGAGATGGTGTTTTTGTTATATCAGCTATTGTCAACATGACAGAATAGAAAATTTGTATTTTTCTCATTGGTTAAATCAGAATAATGCTTTCTATTAAATTATTTTTTATAGGAGGCCTCAATTTAAATGAATAAACATCAGCGCAATAAGTAACTCAAAATTTAAAAAAATGAAAATATAAATATAACATTATTTAATATCTCTCTCACTAATTTTCACTAATATCTCTCTCACTAAGCATGAATATTGTTTCCCTTTGAGTGGCCAAGGAGAAACTTGTAATGATATTTGTGGATCAGAATAAGCGTTCTATTTGTAACTGACTATCAATTCTTTGACCCACTTATTTTTTCCTTATGATCGTTTAATATTCCCTCAAATCTGGGTATCTTTCTGTTGTTAATGTTGTAATAATAGTTTTTCACTAAACCAATTTTATTTAGCAATGCACAATGCCCAGCACTGACAAATTTAGAGACTGTATCCCTCAATGCAGATTAACCTTTGAAACAGTGCTTAAAAATAACTTATTTAGTTGTAAAGCAGAGAATTAAAGTGATTTCACCCTAGTTTTTGTGCCACTTATCTGATTCAACGATGATGGTCCTACAAAGAAGATGTTGAAATAGTGAAGACACTTAAAAAGATGATAAATTTGCTATAAAATATTATTAAAATGTCATAAATATATTATAAATATAAATTAAAATGTCATTACTATCCAAAAGACTTACACATTTAATTATACTTCATTACTTGATTTTAATTGAAGGAAGTATCATAAGAATTGAATATGATATGCGAGGAACAAATGTACTTACAGAATGAGATAATTTTTTATGAAGATATTTAATATGAGAGATTAACACTTTTAGGTTGTTTCTTCTCAGGATCCAACACTAAGCACTCGCCTGGAGATAATCTAAAGAGACATTCTTTGTTATCCATGACTAGTTTCTTGACCAAGGAGATGAAGAGATGGGGGCAGGACTCTGTGGAAAATGGAAGGCTGAAGGTTGCATTGTCTTTCTCAGAGACACACTGCAGGGACAGGGATGTACTTTACTAGGAAATCAGGAAGAATCAACAGAGTAAATGAAAATACAAAATAGAGATAGATAGTGGGAGGGAAATGTTTCTTTCTTTCTTTAAATAGAAGAAAAATGACCATGCAAAGTGGAAAGGAATCTAATCTAAAAGCCTCCTTGGTCTCTCTAGAAGTCATAAGCTGTGATACAGAGAAGTAATAGCCTTGAACAGGGGTGAGAATTTGGAGTATGTGCTGTGGGAACAAATAAAGGAGTTGGCCATTGTCACAGACTGAACTCTGGTTCACTGGATGGCATGGAAATGCCCAAGCACCATACATGTGCAGTTTACTTAGATCTCAGTGTCATCTTTAGCTTAGTTTAAGAGTTTATTTAACTCAGGTTTAGTACACTGGGCCGGAACAGATGGGTGGCAGAGCTCTCCTTGTCTCCCTCAGTTTTATGGAGACACACTAGTTGTTACGGCTAGTCTGAGGAGTCTGAGCAGGTCTGAGCAGGCCAAAATCTCTGAATATTCCCCACTACCAAATGCTGTCACATATGCCTTCCTGGTATGCCAGGCTCAGGGGCTACAATAATAAGACCCTTCAGATAATAGGATGCACACTGAAACTAACAGTATGCCCTTCCAGTGTTTATTTCCCATTTACTTATAGATTTGGATGATTGCCCTAATGAGACCGGCAGTGGTCCAAGTTCTCTCCCAACTTGAACTCCTACTATAAAAAAGACATACAAAAATAGTGGCTAAGGATGATACCAAAATTATAGTAATGGTTTGAATAACTGATATTCTACCAACAGTCAAAGATAAGGAAGCAGAATTACATAATTGTGAATAAATGATAGCTGTGCATAAGAAAAAATATGGATATTAAAAAGACCATAAGAGTTTGTCTCAAAAAAAAATTTCTACTCAGGTGACTTGACGCATATCTGTCTCAAACTTAGAAGACTGAAAGATAATAGTAGAGTGGGGGTGGGGTGAAGGTCATGGAAATTTCCCTTGTAGGCAGTGTCAGTCAGCACTATCATTCTTAACATGATTTAGATGAAGTACCTTCCCAGGAAGCTCTTCTGTATCTCTTGTTAAGCAGTTATGTGGTTAAAACAAAAAAACTTTTCAAGGTTATTAACCTTGAGAATACAGTTGGAGTTGCTTCTCGCTTCTTTCCAGGAAGAACATTCTGATATTATTAATTTGTATTTTGCTTTGTTCTGAAAATGATTTGATCTATCTTACAAAATTCATAGTCTATACTAGTATCACGTAAATAGATGAGAAAATAAGCCTGGAAAATAAACCTGTGGCTAAGTGCTTGTGTGTGTGTGTGTGTGTGTGTGTGTGTGTGTGTGTGTGTGTGTGTGTTGAGAGAGAGAGAGAGAAATAGAAAGATAGATAGATAGATAGATAGATAGATAGATAGATAGATAGATGATAAATAGATTTTGAGACTGATAAATACTTTTAAAAACGGGTTATTTATCTTTTAGTTTCTGATTTAGCTTAAAGCTTACATCCATAGGATATCACAATAAAAAAGTGTGTCTCTTAATTTGAGAAAATGAAAACTTATATCTCTACTAGAAGAGAAGGTGGCGAAAAGCCTCTCTTGAGAAAAAGTGAATGGAGAAATAAAGATTTCTCATCCTAGACAAAAGAAAATAACCTGGAAAGGGAGCCAAAAAAGATGATTCCAAGGAGAGAGATAGAAAGTAATGCCAAGAGCAAACACATAAAAAAGATTTAGAGATCTGGCTAATTAAAAATTTAAAAGCTTTATTTGTTGAAAACATCATAAAAAACCCAAATGTTTTAAGATAAAAGACAGGTTGAAACAATCCAACTACATTTGCTGTGTAGGTGGGAATTTGCTGAGCCAGGGCAATCTTTGGCTGAGGGAGGTTAAGCATCAGTTCAAGGTCACTCGGCCAATGTGAGCTGATATCTCTTTGCTCCATAGCACGTGCTCTTAGCCATCATTTCTCTTCTATCTTCTTTAGATTTCTCTGGGATTTATCTATTTCATTCTCTTTTTATTATTTTATTTTATTTTATTATTAGTTTCAAGTATATAGTACATTGGTTAGACATTTATATAGTTTATGAAACAATCCCTCAAATTACTTTTTCTCTCCCCTGACTCTCTACCTGGATATTACGTTAATGCTAATTGCATTCCCTATGCCTGGCTTCCCATCCCCATGACCATCTATCAACTACTAATTTGTAACTTCTTTAACCCTTCATCCCTTTCTCCAAGCCCCCTCCACCCCCTCTGGCTGTCACTAGATTGTCCTCTATATTTATGAGTCTGTTTTTGATTAGTTTTTTCTTTTTGTTCCTTAGATTCCTCACATAAGTTAAATCACATGGTATTTCTCTTTCTCTGACTTATTTCAGTCAGTATAGTAATAACCTCTAGGTCCAGCCATGTTGTTACAAATGGTAGGATTTCATTTTTTAATGGCTGAGTAATATTCATTGTATATATGAACCATAACTTCTTTATCTAATTGTCCGTCGATGGTCATTTAGGTTGCCTTCATATCTTGGCTATTGTAAATTATGCTTCCATGAACATAGGGGTACAAAGATCTTTATAAATTATTGTTTTGGCTTTCTTTGGATAAATACCCAGAAGTGCAATTGCTGGGTCAAAAGGTATAACCATTTTTAATGTTTTGAGAAACCTCCAGACTGTTTTCCATAGTGGCTGTACCAATTTGCAATCCCACGAACAGTGTATGAGAGTTCTTTTTCTCCATATCCTCTCCAACACTTGCTGTTTTTTGATTTATTGATGATAGTCATTCTGACAAGTGTAAGGTGATATCTCATTGTGTTTTAAATTTGCATTTCTCTGATGATTAGTGATCTCTTGCCCGAGGAGATATATCTGAAAAGAAATTACTGTTAGCAATATCAGAGAGTTTGCTACTCATGTTTTCTTCTAAAAGTTTTATAGTTTCAGGTCTTACATTTAAGTCTTTAATCCATTTTGAGTCTATTCTTGTATATGGTGTAAGAAGGTGGTCCAGTTTCTTTTTCTTGTATGTATCTGTTCAATTTTCCCAGTACCATTTATTGAAGAAACCCTTACCCCATTGTGTATTCTTGCCTCCTCTGTTATATATTAAGTGAGCATGTACACATACATTTATTTCTGGGTTCTCTATTCTGTTCCATTGATCAATGCATCTGTTTTTTTGGTTACTGTAAACTTGTAGTATAGTTTGATATCAGGTATTGTGATACTTTCAACTTTGTATTTCATTCTCCTTTAAAGCTTGGTATTTCCTTCATTATTTCTATAAATTGTGTTTGTTTTTATATTCACTATATTTCTCAATAAGTCTTCAATTGTTCGATAATTTTCTTGGCATTCTGTTAGTGTTTATTGAATAAGTAAATGAATATTCTAACTGGTTGTTTTGGTATACAGCTTATTTTCGTTGTCCAAAGCTACATTACATTCTCACTTTACAAAATTTTTTGGTATATTTTAAAAAATATTTTCTGAAAATAGTTGTAATTGTATTTTCCTCTTTCCAACAATGAAGCTTGTTTTCTTATTTTTTTCCAATATCCCATGTCTTAATGTTCATACCTGAACTTTAGAACTATGTGGAGTGATACAGGACATATCTGATATTCTCGTTTAGTTCACTAATAAGTGCTGCTAATGCTTTTCTGTTAAAAAGCCTGCTAATGTTTTTATGTTAGCTTTTTCTGTTTAAAAATACTGTATTAAAGTGGTTATTCTCTATCATTTTTGAAGATCTATTCTTCTATTCTTAGTTTTAATGCTTTAAAAAAAAGAAATAAGTGTTGAACTTTATTGACTGACTATCCTGTAGGTTTTCTTTTTTTCTTTTAGGGTTTATTGGAGGAAATCTTTCTCTACATCACTAGGTGTCTTGATGTTAATCATTTTTTGCATTCCTACTTGATATAAGTGATATATAGTTTTGGCAGATGATGTTAATGAAGTATTTTTTACTTCAGTTTACATAAAAATCACCTGGAACAGATGCTAAAATGCAGATTCTATGGCAACACTCCTGGAGATCTGACTCAATAGGTTTGAAGTGAGGCTGAGAATTTGAATTTTTATAAGTACCTCTGTTACCACCATGATTCTAATGCATGTGATACACAGACCAAATTTTGAGAAACATGGTTTAAATGAACTATTAAGTTATACTTACTAGTATTTTTGTTATTGTTGCTGTGATAAAGAGTAAAATAAACCTGTTTTAAAGGTTTTTTTTTTTAATCTTTCAGTCTCTTCTATAATTATTGACCTAACAAAAATTGTAAGTTGAGAGATAGAAGAGTAGTTTAGTTTGGTCATAACATATATGCAAGGGGCTCTAGTGGAATATAGAGCTGAAAAATTCATATGAGACTGGATCATAAAAGAACTTGAGTATGAATGGCTTTCAAAGAATTTCTATGTACATTATATATATTCCGCCCCCACACCCCCTCGTTGCTCTATGGGTAAAGTCATGGAAATTTGCATGAGAAAGTAGTGACTTGTTTTAGAATTCTGATAATTTGCCATATGCCTTTATGATTAATGTAGAGTAGATATATTTGAAAGGTAAAATATCTCCTCATCTCGCCCACTACTGTGGGCTGAATTATGCAACCCCCCCAATCCATATGTCGAAACTCTAAAATCCAAATGTGATGGTATTTGGAGATGGGGCCTTTGGATGGTATTTAAGATTTGATGAGATCATGGGAGTAGAGTCCTTACGATTGGATTCATGCTTTTATAAGAAGAGACCAGAGAGCTTGCTCCCCACTATGTGAGGACCTAGGGAGAAGATAGACATCCATATGGCAGGAGGAGCTCTCTCAGCAGAAATTAATCTCTGCAGGACCTTGATCTGGGATTTTCCAGCCTCCAGAACTGTGAGAAAAAATTATTTTTTAGCCCACCAAGCCTATAGCATTTTGTTATGACAGCCTAAGCAGACTAACATACTCACTGTGTAGTTAGTTTCTGAAATGAAATGTACTATCATAGCTGAATAATAAAAATAACGTGTGAGACATACATTTTAAAATTAAAATAATAATTTCTAGTAGTTTAGATCACTTACTTATCTAGTCTGCTGAAGCAGTTTCAGATTGAATTTTATATTTACAATAATACAACAGTCTTTAGAGTGACTCCTTGAATCTGGACTCTCTTATATTCTATACAATTACAAAGTTAATTTTTTTAAAAAAAATTCTACATTTACTTTTATTCATTTATTCATTCTTTCACTTAGCCATTCATTTGTTTATTCATTTATTTTGGAGACTCAAAGGCAATGAAGTCTATGTCAGGGACAGGCAATCTAGTACATATTATATATTCCTGGAAACAAAGTACCCCAGAATAGATGTAGATTATGTACAGAGCACTGCAAGGTCCAGAGGAAAGAGACATTTCTTTTGGATGGGGTACAGGATCCAAAGTTTGAGCTGGATCTTGGTATCTGAATAGGATTTCAACAGCTGGATATGAAGGGAAGGGTAATTCAGAGAAGAGATAACTAAATTCACAAGGCATAAAGAAGGACTTTGAAATTAAGAACAATTATATGTATCTTGGTTTTATTGGTTTAGAGTATATGTAGGGAATATAAAGCTGACAACTAATTTTAAGCCATATCATTAATTGTTTTAATCACACACTAAGTTTTCTCAGTTTTGTTCTGTGGATAAGGAAGAAGAATTAAAGGGTTTTGAAGACATTATATCAAGTAGCAACAATAACAACAACAAACAACCTAAACAGACACTTGAGCATCTGTTGTCAAAATGGTGCTAGTATCTCATAGTTCATCAGGTAGTTGAATCAGCAATATCAAAAGAGAGACACTGAGGCTGTGATTAGCTCCATTATGGAGAAATGAGAACAGATAAACTCACCAACTCAGAGAACAGGTAAAAAGAGAAGACTAGAGGATTGAAGTCAAAATTATATGTGGGTAGAAGAAAAAGAAATTAGGAAGAACTATTAAGAGAATAATAATTAAGAGGGTTCATCTTTTTTTTTTTTTTTACAAATTCTTCAATAAAGACACATCCTTGAGTTAAAAAAAGAGAACACTTATTAAGAGTCATTATGATAAAAAGCTTTCAAAAGAAGTATAGTTTAGTCTTGTATTATTCTTACATAGTTTGTGTTTTTCTTTCTTTCCTTTCAAATTAAACTATATTTGTACATTGTTAGGGCAGGACTTATTATTATTACTTTGACAGTATTCAACACTGTGCCTAACATACTGCTAAGGACCTTGTTAGGCATTTAATAATACTTGCTTATTTCTTTTTACAATATTGAAATAATTATAAAAACTATCATAGCTAACACTTATTAAATTTACAATGGGAAATTCTGGGTGTTTTACAAGAAGTATTTATTTAATTTCCACAACAACCAAAAGAGATTACTAAGTGAAGCAATGTTCATTAGACAGATGAGGGTAGAGTAATAACCTAAAAGTAACTATATGTCTTTCATCTGGAGGAATCTAAAATTCACCTTGAATTTCAAAACTCTGTGGGAAGTTAAAACATTTTATCTCGTTTATTTAGAAAAGTATTTTCTAAGTGTATACTTTGTATAAAACATCATGTCAGATATTTTGGGGAGCGCTTGACTGTTAACCATAATTGTTAGAAAAGTTTTATATTTTTTTCACCTTCAACTTTACTAATCTTCTCCTATAGTAAAGAAAAAGCTCGGATTTTATTCACAGCAGGTATAATAGATAGATCATTTGAAAAATCATAACTGAGCATTTAGAAAAATTAGATTTAAGATTGCTAGTTAAAGCCTAATTCATATTAAAAAAAAATAACGTGTTGGTGAGGGTATAGAGAAATTGGGAACTATACTATTAGTAGGAACATAAAAATGGTGCAACCACTATGAAAAACAGTATGGAAGTTCCTCAAAACATTAAAAGTAGAATTACTATATGGTCCAACAATCCCCAAACTGAAAAGCGTCTCAAATATTTGTACACTCATGTTCACAAAAGCATTATTAACATAAGCAGAAGGAAAAAGCAAACCAAATGTCCATCAATGATTAAATGGATAAACAAAATGCAATGGAATATTATTCAGACTTAAAAAGGAAGGAAATTCTGACATATACTACACATGGCTGAACCTTGAAGACATTATGCTAAGTGAAACAAGTCAGGCACAAAAAGACAAATACAGTAATATTCCACTTTTAAGAGGTAGCTAGAGAAAACAAATTCATAGAGAGAAAATACAATGATTGTTGTCAGGGATTGGAGAAGGTAAGAATGAGGAGTTATTATTTAATAAATATAGTGTTTTAGTTTTGGAAGATGAAAAGAGTTCTGGTGAGTGACTGCATAATAATGTGAATGCACTTAACACTATTGACCTGAACACTTAAAAATGCTTGAGATGCTAAAATTTTATATATAATAAATAACCACAATTTAAAAAATAAAAAAAACCTTTAGTTCAGTTATTCTTATATTAAGTACAAACTTTTTTTATCATTTTCCATATACTTTTTGAACAATGCACCTCAATATGCAAAAAACTTCATTTACTTTGTACAGCTTTGGCTGTATGTATGATACATACATGAATGTGAAATTGAAAATATAGAAACAAAATATACAATAAATGAGTGCTTACATCCCAACTACTAAGAACGTCTTTAACTATTCAAAATGGGAATTTTGGAATGCTTTAATTAAGGTTTCCTGATAAAGAGATTCTTTTTGACTTGAAATGAAGAACAATTAATTCTACTATAAGCTTCAATAGTGAAGATAATACTGGGGCCTGATTATACTTTATAATGATACCAGAATAGGGTAATTTAAAAAATGTTTTATTGGATCTATGAAGGGATCACCATGTGACCTGCATTTAAAAAAATCCACTTTCCAAAGAATTTTCTGTGGTTAGGTTATAATTGTTGGGTCAAGTTATGTGTTTGAAGTTGATTTATACCTCCCTAGGGGTTATTGTCATAACTCATGCTGTTTACAATTAGTCCCTGCTGTAATCTGGCCCTGAATTATTTTTATGTGAAATCAGAGAATTCATGCAATATTCATATCTCATATGTAGACACATAATAGTGGACAATAGCCTTGTCATTATCTATGGATTAATTCAAATTTGATAGAATTATCTCTCTCCAGAGATAGATTATGAAAGACTTTTAAAAGAACAGATTTCCATACTAACTTTGAACTTAATCAGCTATTTCATAATTATTCTTGGACTGTTACAAGGAATCCCATGGCTTCTTATTATTCATAGCAGCAAGACAAAAATGTGTGCAACCTTTCTTCATTTTAGAAGGTGGCAAAAGGTCTCAGAGATTACTCTTCACATGTTAATATTTCAGATCTCTATTATTTTTGTGTGGTGGTAAAAAAGAAGAGTTTCAAAATTCTTCAGTATTCTTCTCTTTCCTTATTCTCAAAAATACTTTTCATGTAACTAAAATTCTTTTAGTGCTTCTGCAATTATTAAAAGAACTTTCATTTATAATGTTTTGCTAGGGAAAATTTTGAGTTTTTCCCATTTGAAATGGAAATACAAAATAAAGAATTTACCCTTTCGACTGCTTTGTTCATATCCCTTCAATTGCAGCTAGCAAATTGGATTCCAGAAAGATTCTGAGGACATTACTAGTTAGTCACAATGACCATTAGAGGACCATATTTCCTGGTTTGCTTTTTCTTCCTTTATTGCTTTTATTTTTTATTTGCTAATAACTTATATATTTAAAATAATATATTTTAAAAAATAAATTTTATGTACAATATGAATATATTCCCAATATTTCTATCTGTGATATATTGCATTGTTACCTGAAACAGGTAAAATATTTAATTGCATAGGCATATATGAATTTAACTAGAAATATTTTCATGTCTTTACCCTTGACGTAGTTACCCAATTGACGAAGATATGGGAAGATATTTTTGTGTTTAAAGTTGTGCATTACCACCTGCTTCTTTGCCTTTCCCTGATATGCATATTTTGTAAAATCTCCAAAGGTTATTCTGATGTTCAACCTGATTGAAGAACCACTGCACTAGAAATTTACACAACAATGCATGTGGGTGTCATGTGTGCAGTGGCAGGGCTGCTGTATATTCACAGCAGACAGTACTAATTGTGGCAATTCCTCAGATTAGCCTTAGCATTCATCTCTAGGAAGTTGCCACTTTGGCACAAAAGTTAGTTGCAACCTATTTGTCGCCCCCTGGTCTAAAATGTTTTCTATCTTAGCACAGTGATTATAATCTATAAAGACTCTTGGATAAAGACACTGTGGTGCTATAAAGAAGTATCAAGTAATACCATAGTATTTCAAAAAAGTTCATTTTTCAATTAATGGAAATAATTAAACTTGATGCTTTTTTCTCTTCTGGAAATAATTCTCTTTTCATTGTCAGTAATTTAAGCTCACACTCAGAATATAGGTTGTGGGTTAAATTTGGTAATATTTGGTAATATTAATCTCTTTACCTAAATTGAAGAATTCAGTCTTAGTGATTAAGCACACAAACTCTGTATTCAGAGTGTCTGAATCCAAGTTGTGGCTCTTGCACTTACTCTGTGACCTTAGGAAAGTTACAGAACCTCTCTACTGCTTTGGTTTCCTTATTAGCAAATAAGTATATAAGAGTTATGAGAAATAAATGCATGAGAAGCAATTAATACTCTATCAGTGGATGGGAGACCTCAACAATTGCGAATTATTAGTTATTTGTAATATAACTTAGAAATATTGTTTTATATCACTTTTCCTCAAAGTGATCTTTTTTTTTTTACAGTAGAGACTTCATAAATTCCTTGTTTGTTTTAAATGCAGTCTTCTAAGCACTTTGAGAGTTATTTATCATTGTTTAAATATATATGAGCTATGCCTATAAAAAGATGGTTATTACTTGGTTCCAAAATCTAGAATACTTTTGGATGATTTTATTTTATCCATCCATCTGTTCTTTATCTAGACATTTATCCATCCATCCATCCATCCATCCATCCATCCATCCATCCATCCATCCATCCAATAAATATTTGACAGGTGCCTTTCAAAGGCCCAGAATTGGTGAAATAAAGATAAACAAGGAACGTTATCTGCCTTTAAGGATCTCCCCTTCTCTAATGGGAGAGACAGACAGGTAAACAGGCAATTGTAATACTGAGTATTAAATACTATGACTATGTTTGGAGTGATCTTAAGGGGGCGCAGAAGATGAGTTTCAATCCCTTGAAGGCCAAGGAAGGTATTCAGTTTTTCTAGTAATGATCAATTTATTTAAAAGGCATTTTTTTTAGTTGACCTCAGCCAAAAATTACCTTAGATAAATGAATTCATTGTCTCATATAAAACACCTAGGGCAAACCTGGCTTCTTTCAAAGCTGAAATAGAGAAACTTCTTTTTTCAATCTCATGGTTACTTTAAGGAGCAGAACACACTGATTATGGCTATTTTGCTGCCCCTCAGTTCTGTTTTTAAAAAGAGTATTGGTGTATTTTATGTAGCTGAGTTGAATAAGTCCCAATGCTTACTACTATAATTTACTGCACATGAAGCTGGCATGTCCCCTCAATCACAAAGAAAATTCACTAGGGAAAGTTTCCATTCTATTTTTACATTTCAGAAATAAATCATTCTTTCTGCACAAAATACATACAAGGCTATCAAATTTAGTCTAAGCATTAATAATTATTTTAAGCCCCATAAATCCTAAGTTACTTTAGTGTGGCCATATGATTTTATTTTAGATCTTTAATTTTTATCTAGTAAAAGGGGTCCTTGGTTATACAGTCTTTATAGTGTTGAATTTAGAAATCTATGTGCTTTTATAATGTTAGTTTTCTTGCTAATACAAAATGTTAAGGTAACTGTGCTCTGATTTTTCTTCTATTCAATGTCCCTAGAAACAAATCATTTTATCACTGGTAATTTACAGAATACTTAATGTATCAATGACTCAGGAACAAATCCGGAAAGAAAGAAAGAAAGAAAGAAAGAAAGAAAGAAAGAAAGAAAGAAAGAAAGAAAAAAATCACTGCTCCTGGAACGTTCAGCCATGACATTAAATTTAGGACCAACATGGACATTGCCATGAGAGCAAGCACATGCCAACTACATAGGCTAATGATTACAAAGTTCGCCAACTTCACTCTTGATTGTTGTCTTTTTTTTAAGATCCTTTTAAAAGAAATATCCTTGGACCACTTAAATTAATGAGAAACTGAGCAACACAGTCGCTTCTCATTTATGAACCAGAAACCAAGAGACCCACTCTACTTTGGGAATGTAGTCATTAAAACACACAAACATGGCTATTTGTGTAGAAGAAGCCATTTTATATGGAAGAGTTGAAATCCTTTCATTATTTTTGCACTTAATCTTGGCCTATAGGTCAAGAAGCAATCCATTCCTTACTTTTGAAGACCACCAATAAAGCTTTTTAAGGAAAGCCTTTCCTGAATCCTCCATGATTGTAATTCTGTCTTGATAAAACAAAAATTGAAAGCGGAAGGCTAAGTGCTCCATCTAGAGTACAAAGGTACGAAATTTAAACAACTGTGAGGGATTCTTTAGAAAAAGTCTTTCTCAGAAATACCTTTCATATGAGATATAGATGGTTCAAAGATAAACATTGTTTTCATTGTTTGTAAACTTAGAAATTTCTTTTTTTAATTGAATTATATTTCTAAAATCATAATCAATTAGAATTCTTAGAATTCCTTACTTTTTAAATCAATTCTTAGAAATTGCTTGTAAATTTGTTTTGTTTCTCAAATTCATCAATCTAATAATACATAAAATTGAGATAATTTAGCCGATCCTCTAGATATGTTAAAGAAATTATAAAGGTCACCTGAATATATTCAAATAGCATATGTGACATTAGCTTTTAAATTATTGTTCAACACAATATGTTAAAATATTTTTGCCTTCTGTTATTAATATAGCATTAGTTGAATCTCAAATACTAAATATTATAGCATATCCCATATTTGTCTTCCAAAAGGCCACACTAGAAAGGTGTTTGCCTTTTTTTGCATTGATATTTGTTTCTTCTTCCTTCCAAGAGCATTAATCAAAAATATATCATTTACCATGAAACTAATAAATCAAGCTTTAAGGACTTCTCACTCCCATCTAGTAATTTGAGTGGCCATAGACATCTAGAGAGTCTTGCTAAATAAAAATTGAGTCGAGGATACATTTTGATTGGCTTTAGTGGGATATATTTAGTTGGTTCACAGTCTCTTTTGTTTGTAATTAAGCTAATATTAGTTGTGCTAGTGTAGGAATAATTTGCAGTAATATTCTTGCCCTCCGATATGCTGATACCCTGCCCCCAGAAGTATTTGGATAATAGATGAGAAGAAGCAGAAGCAGGAGTTTGCCTGTGGAAAATTCTTCCAAAACATATAGATTATATATACATATATATATATATGCATATGTATACATATATATATAAAATTTATTGAGAATTGTCACAAATTTGAAAATAATTGTAAAAATTTCATTGACAACAAAAACAACTTTGAAAATGAAAAATTTCTGAGTTATTAATTATAAAAATGATGTCCATTAGTCATGCCAAGGTGATTTAGAGGATAAACTAAATTATCTATTAAAAATTATTATTGTATGAAGAGATGCTCAAAGAGCATGTAGCCTCCAAAACATAAAAGATAAAAATGCTATAGAGGTATATCAGGTCATTATTAAATAAAATGTTGTGTTATTTTTGTTTTTGTAATGTTTATTTATTTTTCAACTTTTAAAAATGTATCTTTTGTTGTGATTTTTTTCTCATTCTAAATGATATTCACTTTATATCTAACTTTGTATTCTTTTTCTTTAAGAGGGTACTCAAGCCATCTACCCCTGTCAATAATTCTTACAGTACTAAAAAATCTGTTTGCAATGCATGGAATATCCAAGCTTCTAGCTTATTTTCTACTTTTTTTTTTTTTTTACAGAGCTCATCTTTAGACATTTCACTCTTTATTACGCTCTATCAGAAAAAGATCTCAAACTGCCCAGAAATCAGTCTAGCTGTTTGTTAATAGATATGTTAAGAAGAGAAGTCACAGAGACTTCAAAATATGTTTCTTTCAAATTTCTCTTCTCAATAGGTTAAGAAACAGGATTCCTTTTCTCTAAGGTTGGTCCAGTTTTTCAGAAAGACCACTTCTAATAGGGCTGATGTATTTCTGATAACCAGAGATTCTGATTAAAAAGAGTTTTATACTAAAAACAAAAACATTCCTAAACCTTGAGTCTATACTCATGACTTATTCATTATAAGATGGTCAGTAGGGATGGTACAAGCTGGACTTCTGAAATTTGACTGGTGGTCTCTATTGTGAGATGTTGCAAGAGAGTTTTTAAATATATGAGAGACACTCTGAAAACAGTAATGGTAGTGACAGATTAAATTGTTTCATAGGAAAAAAAATTGAACTTGTGAATATCGAATTTTTAAAAAAATAACCTAAAATATTTTCTACAACAGCCAATCCTTTATGAGCTCTAATTCCTCTTTATGCATAGCTAGGAATTGTGTTCAACTTGGAATCCTAGAAGGCACAGTTAGAGCCATGCTTCATCAACATAAATAATTAATTGGAAAAGCACATGCAATATTTATCACTGAAAATTATTAAAGTAGATTGCAAAAAGGGAGAAAAATCTAAAAGTTAAAGAAAAATAAATCATTCGGCTTATGGCGTTTCCTTCATTTATTTATATAACCAATTTAAAAAAACCTATTAATTTTGGGCCAGTGAAATATGGTGGGTGTGCTAGGTCGTAGCACAATTAGACTATATTTGATGCGTGATTTGAAACTGTAAGGAATTCAATGGTTTGGGTGCATTCTGCTAGGATGTAGGCATCAGGAGCAGGGAAGTGGGAGTCATGTTTTGCTTTTTTATTTAGTATCACAACCTAAAAATGATTTATTTTATTGGAGTGTTTTCATTTTTGTGGGAAGGGATTACAGTGATGGATTCTAGAAAATCTATTGAATAAATAAATATATCCTGGCAGATGTCACTTTTCTGCCCCTAGCCAATACCAATTGCAAGACATAGAGCTCAGGGTTACTCCTAGTGATGTCAATTAACGTCATACAGCTTCCTCTAAGAGTGGCCTTGAGATGATAAACAACTGCTATTTACATGATGTAAAGTGGCTGAAAATGGGTTAAAAGAACAATTCATCTGTGATATTTCTCTTGTGGGAAACACAGCATCTATACCCAGATGTTCTTATTTGTATGAGGGAAAAAGTGGAATTATTTTTCCCCCTGTCTATTAAAACCTGTTTGGTAGGAGACCCTGAGAGCTTTAGTCCTTCAGAAAGCAAAAAGTGGATTACTTTCACATCCAGGAGCCTCATTAGGGTTTCTGGGGAAATAAAAAGTGGTTTGATGTGAGACTGACCTGGGCTTACTAGGTGTAGAATTTTAGTGCTAGTTAAACTGCTCATCTTGCTGATGAGGTGATTTCAGGGAGAGCTCTAAAAGCCTGCATTGTTCAATGTGTGGCCTCAAAAACAATGGTGTACAAATTAGCTGTGTCCAATCACTCAGCAAAACTTATCATCATCATCGGGCTCTCTGACATTACCTCTCCTGCCCTCTTTCCTTTGAGCTCAGATAGTAAAATAGGATTGGGACAAAGAAGAAAAAGCTTGGAGATCTAACACCAATTTCTCAAAAGGAAAAAAGGAGTATTTTTTAACAAGAAAATAATACTGTAGTTTAAAACCATATTTGCTATAGATATCAGTCATACTTTAAAGCACTTAAAGGTGGAATAGTTTAACTCTTCCTAAATACCTAGAAATTTGTATATGAGCTATTTCTTAATTATTATGTTTTGTTATTATGAATAAATGTTAGTCACAGTAGAGTCTATAGATGCCAATTAAACATGAATACTCTATCTCAAATAGAAGTTATAATATAGCATGTATGTGATGAACAACTTAGACAATAACTTGGAGATTACTGGGCAACTAGTGTAATTTATACACTGAGCTTTAAAATTACAACTAGTGCAATTTTACACAGTAATTTATACACTGAGCTTGCAGTTTAGCAAAGTAACAACTCATGCATTGGAATTACCAGAGAATGAGTTGTCCAAAATAGAACTTTTTGGCTAAGTTTTACTACTGTATTTCCAAAACTTATCTCAGGTCTTTAAAGTAACTCTAAAACTTTTAACTAAGATTATAATTAGAATAAAATTAAGCAGAAAACCTCTGTATAATGACTAAGGTTAAACAACTATGTAGAAATAGTCGATTCTAATTGACAATCTATATGTGCGTACTGAGGACTTTTGAAGACTCCCAGATTGTATTCATGGCTATTAATTATTCATGTAATTATTAATTATTCATGTAATTAGTCATTCATCAAATATTTATTTAGCCTGTAATATGTTCTAGATATTTTATTAGCCAAAAGAATGGTTGTATTATCTTTCCTAAATTTGTAGTGATTCATCCAATCTGCAGAAATACTGGGTTAATCCAAAGTGGAAAGTTATCAGGTAGGCTAGAAATATTAAGACAATAAGTAGGAATTTACCCTATACTTCCAAGACCATCTAGAAGAGAGGGGTCTTTGTCTTGCAATGCAATTATTCAGCCCGCTTAGCTGGCAACATTTATTTTGTATAAACTGTGTGCTAAGTGCTTTATGTGCATTAGCTTATTTAATTCTCAAGTTAGTCTTGCAAAGTTATAGTCCTCACTTTTTTGAATGAGGAAACTGAGGCTTATAGAGGTTAATTTGCTCAAGATCACAGAAATAAATTCTGGAGCCAGAATGTGAATCCATGTCTTTTTAAAATTCATTACTGGAAAAATGTGTATGTGTTTATAATAGTTTGATAACATTAGCCTTTAACCACCCTTTAACATTTCTTTCATGCTTACCCAACATTTTCTTCTGATTTACTTAGAACTTCCATTAAATATTTTCCTTGCAGAAAGAAAATATTTCACCAACGATTTTGAGTGGTTGATCCCTTTGGACAGTGTATATTTTAAAAATTGTAATCAAATGATTTTCATTGTGATTTATACTTCCTCCTCATTAATGTGATTTGGCTCCTCCAATGCAGGCATCACTTATAAATACATTTACAAATGATTTTTTTTTTTTGTCTGTAGAATATAGGACCAGATTCTAAACCAAAGTATTTTAGACATCTAAGCAAATTCTCTACCTTATCATTATTTGTATTCTCCAAAATAATGCAGTAGTTTTCTTTAAAATAATCAGAAATTTATAAAAATAAGTTTTAAGTATAGTACAAAGGAAATTTTTTCCTGAAAAAAAAGAGAAATAAAAGACATCCAAATTAAAAAAAAAACGAATCAAAATTGTCTCTGTTTGCTAATGACATGATCTTTTATGTAGAAAATTCTAAAAACTCCCCCCAAAAGCTGTTAGAATAAATGAATTTAGTAAAGTTGCAGGATACAAAATTAATATAAAATATCAATTGTATTTCTATACACTAACAATGAATTATCTGAAAGAGAAATGAAGAAAATAATCTCATTTACAATAGCATCAAAAAGAGTAAAATACTTAGGAATAAATTTAACCAAGAAGTGAAGATCTGTACACTGTAAACTATAAGACATTGATGAAGGATGTTGAATGGACAAAAGTAAATGAAAAGCTAGCCAGTGTTCATAGATTAGAAGAATAAATATTGTTTAAATAGCCATACTACCCAATGCATTCTACAGGTTCAATGCAACCCCTGTAAAAATCCCGATGACATCTTTTACAGAAATCCTAAAAAATTTCTAAAATTCACATGGAATTACAAAAGACCCTGAATACCTTCAGCAATGTTGAGAAGAATAACAAAGTTGGATGCATTACACTACTTGATTTCAAACTATGTTACTATATTCTAAAGTATAGTAATTAAAAGAGTTTAGTACTGACATTAAAAAAAAGATACAAAGACTAATGAACAGAATAGAGAGATCAGAAGTTAACCCATGCATATATGGTCAATGAATCTTTGACAAGGCTGCTAAGAATATTCAATGGTGATAGTCTTTACTGTAACAGTGTTGGGAAATCTGGGTATTCACTGCAAAAGAATAAATGTGGACTACTATACTACTCACAAAAATTACCTCAAAATGGATTAAAGACTTCTACATAAGATGTGATACTGTAAAACTCATACAAAAAAATAGGGGACGACTCCTTGACATTGGTCTTGGCAATAATTTTTTGGATATAACGACAAAAGCACAAGCAATGAAAGAAAAAAATCACCAAGTGGGAATGATATAAGGAAGAGACATGAGAACTACACATATTGACTACACATTAAACCAAGTAGAATTCAGAGTCTGCTATGTGATGTTAGACATGGAATCTGGTTGATTAGCCATACGCCAGGCCATGGTGGAATCTACAGAGTAAAGGAAGAATCCTGCTGAGATTACTAACAATTACTTACCCATACTGTTAATACTTACTCATATTATAACAGGAAAAAAAAGACTTTAAGCTCTACCCTGCACAAGTTAGATAAACTCAACCATTCATTTTATTCTTTACTGTCTACAATCAATAATTTTTCATAGAAACTATAAAACATATAAACCTAAATTTTCAAATACTCATGGTCTCATTCTTTTACTTTGAGAGGAGACCATGCTCTGTCTATGGAACATTATTACTTCTATAATACATTTTAACTCTGGCTCACTTTTGCATTCTCTTCTATGTGAAGCCAAGGACCCTCCCTCTGCAGTGTAGGACTTGAGTCCCCGCTTGAGGGAATTTGCTCCATCCTTCATCAGGACTATATCAGTCTAAAAAGTTCTGCACAACAAAAGAAACAACCATTAAAATGAAAAAGCAACCCACAGATGGGAGAAAATATTAGCAAACCATATATTGGATAAGGGGCTAATATATAAAATATAAAAAGGACTCATACAATACAACAGCAACAACAACAACAACATCCCAAACAATTTGATTAAAACACGAGAGGAAGGAACTGAATAGATATTTTGCCAAAGAAGACATTCAAATGGCCAACAGGTACATGAAAATGTGTTCAACATCACTAATCATGAGGGAAATGCAAATCAAAACCACAGTGAAGTGTCACTTCACACTTGTTAGAATGGCTTTCAACAAAAAGATAAAAGTTAACAAGTGTTGGCAAGGATGTGAAGTAAAGGGAACTCAGTGCACTGTTGTTGGAATGTAAACAGGCTCTCTGGAAAACATAGCGGTCTCTCAAAAAATTAAAAATAAATCTTCCATGTTTCAGCAATTCCATTTCAGGTCATATATCCAAAAGAAATAAAATCACTGTCTTGAATAGATATCTGCACTTCTATGTTCATTACAGCATTATTAACAATAGCTAAGGTATGGATACACTTAGATCATGTGTATACATATCCATGTGATATGTATATATCCATGTGAATATTATTATCACAAAAAAGAAGGAAATCCTGCCATTTACAACAACATGGATAAAACTTGAGGCCGTTAGGCTAAGTGAAATAAGTCAGTCAGAGAAAGACAAATACCATACGATCTCACTGATATGTAGAATCTAAAATAACTGAACTCATAGTAACAGGGTAGATTAGTGGCTACCTGGGGTGGGAGGAGAGGGAAATGGACAAAGGTGGTCAAAGGTTATAAACTTCCAGTTTAAAGATGAATAAACTCTGGAGACATAATGTACAATACAGTGACTATAGTTAATAATACTGTATTGTATATTTGAAAATTACTAAGAGAGTTGCTCTTAAAAACTTTCACCACACACACACACACACACACACACACACACACACACACACAGAGGCGATGAATGTATTAACTAACCTTATTGTCGTAATCATTTTCAATTTATACATATATCAAATTATTTCATTGTACACCTTAAACTTATACAATATTATATGTAAATTGTATCTCAATAAATCTGAAATAAAAATTTTAAAAATCATGAACTACATTATGGTATATATGAAATAGATAAAGTTCTTCAACATTGCACATTAGTAAATTTTTGCTTAAGTTAATTCTCAATTTAATGGTTGTTTAACTGATGGCTGCTGTCGTTTTGGAGATTCTAATACATTAAAAAATGTTGAATCTGGAAAAAATAAATCATATTCCTGTGTACGATATACATAAATTTATGCATACACTCGGAGAATTGTGTATAAACACGTCGCTTTACTTAAACAAGTAAATGGCTCAGATATTCTAAGCGTGAACAAATCAAGGAGCTAAGCAAATTAAATACTTTGGAAAATTGCACTACCATGTTTGGGTAACTTACTTTAATTTATGAGCTGAATTGGAGATTCGCGGCTTGACTTTGGAAAATTTAAGCCTGATTGGAAGCAAAAAATCTAGGGAGATACATCTCCCCTGCACTTGTGGGTCCAAGTAAAGGAGTAGAGCTTGTTAACTGGTAAACATAAGAATTTCCAAAATCATTCAACCTTCTGCATTAATTTCCTAGGGCTTCCATAATAAATATCACAATCTGGGTAGCTTAAAATAATGGAAATTCTCTTGCAGTTCTGAAGGCTAGGGCTGTGATTTCAAGATGTTGGCAGGGTCATTCTCTCTCTGAAGGTTCTACAAGAGAATGCTTTATTGCTATTTTTTTAGCTTCTGGTGGTCACCAGCAACCCTTAGTTTATGGACATATCACTTCATTATCTGCTTCCATCATCACATTGCCTTGTTACTTGTGTGTCTGTGTGTCTCCTAATCTCTCTCTTACAAGGACAACAGGTATTGGATTTAGGACCTATCCTAATCTAGTATGACCTCATCTTAACTAATTACACCAGCAGAGATCCTATTTCCAAAAAAGGTCAAATTCCCAGATTTTGGGTAGACATAAATTTGAGGTGGGGAGTCAATATTCAACCAGTACATGTTCTCCTTCTGTTTTAGGGGTACATTTATACGTAGTTTTCTACTTCTTCCCCCTGTACAATGAACATTTCACTGATGAAGCAGTTTCTGGGTAATATTTCACTTTGAAGCTGCTCCCACAGTGAGCGTTATGATTCCTTCTCTCAGAAAACTCTCACTTCAGCTAAGAACCAATTTTTTTTACAAATTGAAGAATTTCTCATTTTCACTATCAGATGACACTTTTCTTTTTTTCTCATGAGTCCCATGTCTTTTTAAAAAATGTTTATCAAATAAATTGTAATTATTAATTAATTCAACATTTTATGAAATTACTCAGAAACTAATATAATTTCTTACAAATAAGGAGGTTTAACACTTAGCCTATGTAGATTTCCACACACATGGATACACGCTTGATTTTAGTTAGGCATTTTGAAATTTTGGAGAAAATCAAAATGCCAATATAACTACATCTGTTGACCTTCAAGGTACAAATTATTATTCTAAAGATTAATGATAAAAATTGCAGACTTGTAATAATAGCAGTTAAATTTTATCTATTTAAAATGGACAGGAATTCACTGAACACAGTTCACATCTCGTCATCTATTTTTAATATTATAGTTATATATTATAGTTAAAGACTGCTGTTAAGTGACAATATGTTAGGTAGAAGTTAGATGTGGAAAAGCTTTACTTTTTCTCCTCCAGATGTGAGATAAGGAGATGGAAAGGTGGAGGAAGAAAAGTACAAGAAGTTCAAAAAGCCATTGAGAAGCATAATAGCAAAGAAGTACAAAATATTGTCTTTTTTATAAAACAGGGTATGGATAGTTAATAGTTTGCATTTGTCTAGACATTTTAATTTAGAATGTTTTCATATGTTATTTGATAATGTCAAAATTCTGGGTGTAAAAGGCAGATGTTATTTCCCATAATTTCATAGATGAGAAAACTAAAGCTTGATAGGGTCAAGAGCCTTACCACTCAGCCACCCTCGTAGTACTTAGCAGAACTGAAATTCCAACCAACATCATTAGCATTCACATCCATTCTTCTTTCCTTTGCCACAGTTAGCTCCTGACTGATAGCAATTTCTAAAGCATTGTCCACCACATTTTAAACACAGATACAGGGTCAAAATAGGAACACAAAGCTGAAATTCAGAAGAATCTGGGTTGCAATTTCAGTAGTTGTCTGAACTTAGACATTTGTAAACTGGTGTGATAATATTTGCCCTACTTCTCCTGAGGGCCGAGAGAAGGAAGCAGACACAAAAATATGAAATAAGAATGAGACACTGTGTGAGTGGGAAGAGAAGAGAGTGTGTGCATTTGTGACAACTTTGACATTCCTGTCTGGTGCAGCTTGCGATTGTGTTTCTTGAAATTCCCACGTTTCCCTTAATAATAAATCCCCCTCCCTCCTTTTTTTACTTTAGTTAAATAGCTTTTGCTGTTGTTTTGTGTAATTAACATAGTCTGTTCTAAAGACATCGAGTGTACAGTCTGATAGGGAAGACTGACATTCAACAAGCAATTTCACTCAAGTACGATATGACTGGGAGAACCACCCAAGAACTATGTTATAGTACTATTATTACTATGTTAAGGTACTATTATTCATTTGTCCTCTTAACCTAAAAGCAAAAAGCCAAAGTGAAAGGCATTGAGCATTTATTTGTGATCCAGGAACAGCTTTTCAGAAAGCACTGATTTGGGGAGAAATCCAAATAGTATTCTGATTATGAGGTGAAGGCGAGGGGTTTATATGAGAACGAGAAAGAAAATAATTACATAAATAGAACTGGCTAATAAGCCAAGGAAGACATTTCTACAGGTGTAAATAAGCTAAGTTATTCTTTAGCAAGACATGATGGTGCTAATTCTAAAGAATGTTCATCATCATTGGGCCTTGTGGTTAGGAGGTCTGCTTTTCTGTCGGCTTTGCAAACAGTTGTTTGGAATAAAATGTTGGTTTGGCTCAGTTTATAGGTTATTTTGCCCAAGTCAGACATTCCAAAGTTTTGAGGAGTAAGGCGTGCAAGGCAGCTCCTTGGAGTGGCTGTTTTTAAAATGGCTCCTTTTAAAAATGGCTCTATTTTAAAATGGCTCCTTTTATGTCCATTTGTCACAGTCCTTTAGCATAATTTACTTCCAGATCCATTCAAAATCTGTATTTAACAGAGATCATGAATTGTGTGAAGAGGTGATTTCTGTGAAATCAAGGTGGTTAAAAGAGAAAGGTGTTTTAAATAAGAAGACCCATTTAATCCCCTTTCAATTAAGCAGTGACTTTTGCCCACTTCCCTTCCTAAACCCCCAATGTCTTTTCTTGTTTATTTCCTTTGTATATGAAATATTGCCATTGGTTTTGTCTTGGAAGATATTTGGTAAAGGTAAAAATAAACTCTTTACTTTCAAGATTTTTGAACCCAGAGGACACTTATTGTAAGAAAAAAGAAGAAATATGTATATTTCACACTTTTTATAAACGTGAAACTCACTTAAAATATAACATTACTTTATCATTAGGCATCTTGTTAAAATTCTATTACCCTGGAATTCAGACATGATGAAGCATAGTGGATGGACAAAACCCATCTGTACAAAAGGCAACATATTAAAAGGTTTTGAATCAAGGCTCCCTTGCTAGCAATAAAAAAATGACATTTTTACATGAGACATAAAACAACTAACAAACGAAGCTGTGATCATAGGATTATTAGCGAATAAACTTGCTTGGATTTATAGAGCCATAGATCTGTTGGGAAACATCCACGTGGTAAGTAAAAAAAAAAAAGAATTCATATAAATTTACATAAAATTTCACTATCAATGGATAGTTTATTACAACTTTATTTGTATTAACCCAGATGGTGCACAATTTGGATATGTAACTCTGCATATGCAAAATGCTTTATAAATGCCACACATCTCTGTTATGCAGCAGTGACTGCATGCCAGGACAGCATTCCACTCCAGAAGGTCCATGCCAACATGAATAAAAAAGGAAATGACATCTTACTTGGTGGGGTAAAGAAACTGCAGTGCAAACAATAACAACAATCGAGCAATCAGAGAAATGATTAAGTAGGAAGAATTCATTCTAAATGACTTCTATAGTGGACCTATGAAACATGACCATTACATCTCACCCAGACAAAAAGAAACTTTGTTTGAAATGATCATCCTCAATGTTTCTGTGTTAAAAGTCTTTTTATAACCAACTGTCTTTCTATTATTTATTACCAGAAAATACCAGATTGATTCAGTCTCTTTGTTGGTATTTTTACTGATTTCAACTAGAGTGTGGGAGAAACTATTCTGGACTATTTAGTTTCAAATCCTTACGAGTAGAGCTACAAATGTCAGATGAAAAGGCCCATTTTCCTATGTTCTTTATATATTTTTTAAGAAATTCTTTACCTAGAGCTTCAAGGTGCCTATGGACACCATGAATGAATTTTTAAATGTTTGTGCATTTTTCCACTGAGTAGGTCTAGAACGATAAGAGCCAATCTTGATGGGCTTCATTTTCTCCATATAAAACACAGTTGTTTACAGTTATTATCTGTTTTCTAAGGTGTTTGTGCCACTTAAGTACTTGGAGAGTTTTCTCACACTGGGAGCTTTTTATTCTTAAGAATAATAGTTCTTTGAGTAAAAATATCCTCGAAAAAGAGAGCCAAATTGCTGAGTCTATATTGAATTCATCAATCGAGAATAACATGATAATTTACTGAATCAAAAAGATAGCTTCCATTAGCACTTAAAAACAATGAAATTTGAAAAGGAAGACATTTAGAGAATAGTGAAGTGTTTATGTTCATATATTTTTATATTAAATAAATAAAATCTTTCAATAAATCTAAAAACAAAAAGTATAAAAAAATGTAACCTTGCTTATAGGGAGTATTATTTTTTTCATTCTGAAATATTGATTCATCCACTTATCTTAATTATTCTACTTTATAACTAAAGTGGGTTATTTTGGCCAATTAAAATGAAAGCAATTTGTTTTGGAAATTCAAATTAATCTAAAATAATCTTTCAGTAAAATAGGAATGGGAATAATGTGAAAATTGCTTATAAAGTTTGGCATCCAGATATTCAGTATACAAAAGATACATGCAAAATAATAATTTTTTTTAAAAAAATTAAAAGATATATACACAATGATAAAAATGGACCTAAATATTTTCCCACTTTTTCTTACATGGTTATGTGAACTTCCTAAGGTTTCCATAACAAATTACCACAACTGTAATGTCTTAAAACAACAGAAATTTATTCTCTCACAATTCTGGGGGTTGGAAATCTGGGATAAAGGTGTCAGTAGGGCCACCTTCCCTCTGAAAGCTCTAGGGAAGACTCTGTTCCTTACAGCTTCTAGCTTCTGGTGTCCCCTGGCATTCTTTGGCTTGTGCAGCATCACTCCAATGTCTGGTTACCTCAACTTCAAGTGATCTTTTTCTGTGTGTATTCTTTTCTGACTTGTATAAGGACACACATTGTATTTAGGGCCCACCATAATCCAATAGGATCTCATCCATAACTTAATCATATCTGCAAAGACCCTATTTCCAAACAAGGTCATATTCTGAAGTCCTGGGTAGACATGAATATTTGGTATTTCGGGGGCACTATTCAACCTACCACCACGGTATTTCAAAATTTCATGAATTATATATCCTTCTCTAAGCTAACTTGTAAGATCATTAGTGAGAAAAGTCCATTTTTCTCTGATATTTAAGCTTGCATTACTGCCATTGGCTATTAAATCTATAGCCTAGACTGCTTTGAAGTTTTCGTTGCTAAGGCTCAACTAAAGTGTATCTTGGTTGCACACTATCATCTTGCACAGCAAGGGATTGCTTTGCACACCTGAACTGTTTGTTATCTGTTGCTGCTACCTGGTGGATCGTCTTACCACCATGATCTTTCTTATCAGTTTCAGCAAAGCTAAGGCATTGAACAACATTGCATGTACTTTTTACAAGTAATTCAAAAGATTTAATAATTACGCATTAAATTTACTTCCTATAGGAAGAGGTTTCTAATTCTTTTTAGGGGTAATGATCTGAAAAATATTTTAGATTACAGAAACTACTTTTATTTTGGAAGGCTATTTTGTTGGCAGAAACTTCAAGTAATGTCTAACATGTAAAACTAACACAACTCATAAAGCTATATTGTAGAATTCAATTAGTCTATAATTAAGAAATACTTTAAATATATTTAAATTGTTGTTTGACATCAAAATTGTGGTAATCTGTAGAAAAGCATGCATTTCATCATAATAATTCATATGATGTCTACATATATAATATTTACAGGTAAACATAAAGTGGAAATAAATAACTTTAAGAGTGTATTTGAACTTGTTCACTAACAGAAAATAATTACAAGTTCTGAATCAAATCTAAATCTTGCTTTTTACCTTAAGAATGTTTTCCAATGTACCTCTGCCAAACCAAGTCCCAAATAGCATAGTGCCTAGAAATAAAATAAAAGGCAGTGAGAGGAAGTTCTTCAGAATTATGGATACTTCTATTTCTGTTAAACCATCTTCTATCCACAAATCATTGATGATTATCCATTTAATTTATCCTTATTAATCTTTATAGGTCCATTGCCAATAATAAGAAGTAAGATATAATAACATGAAAATAGGTTTTATTTACCTATTCATCTGTATATATTCTGAGGGCAAGATATATTAATCTAACATACGTGAATGGCTATTTCAAGCTTTATAGTTAAATTAGGCACTAAAGCTTAAATTTCTTCTTTAAAATGGAGTAGAAATTTTTTCCTATTCAGAAACATAACACTTTTGAATAAAACATTAAAAACATTTCAATAAATTAAAACTAAATTCAAGAATATTCACATTGAATAACAAATGGAATGAGAACACTAAATCAGATTATTAATATAACAATACATGAGCAGACATATGTGAGTTTAAAAACAAAAAAATTTCAGTGGTTTAATATCAAATTTTGAAAAGTTTTATATAAATGTTTTCTATATAAAAGATATTTTAGAAACCTGAATAAATTCAATTTTTTAGTATTTATGACAAACCCACCACTCTCTTTTTCAATATTACCTTAATGTGTATCACCCATTCATATCTATCTTTACAACCCACTGATCCTATTTTGATAGAATGTTGGAACCTCAGGCTTTGGAGGAATTGAAAAGTCATGAAGTCCCCTCTCTCTAGAATGCCCAGAGTGGTCATTCAGAATGAGTTATTTTGAACATTTTCAGCAATGGAGAACTGTATCTCTCAGGACAGATTTTTCCTTTTGCTCAAAACTGATTATTAAAAACATTTTCCATAAGAAGCATATAATGGGGATCATTTTCAACATCCTGGACACTCTAACCTGAAATTTCTCATTTTATCTGTAGCTCTTAAATGTGACATTCAGACCAAATGATTTAAGAGGACCAAGACCAGAAACCAGTGTTGTATAATCACCTCCCTCTTTCTTTGTCCTACATTCCTTTTAATGGCTTATGAAACAAAATACACTTTTAAATAATGTTTATTTTTATTTTATTTTTTAATAATAATTTTTTAAATTTGTTATAGTGACATTAACAACATCCAACGTTTCAAGTGTACAATTCAACAGTAAGTCATACATATGTTACATTATGTATTCACTGACCATAGATTTCTTTCCATCACCCCATATTTGCGTCCTTTATCCCATCTACCTTGTATAAAGTAGATAGAGTAAAATTTATATAAATTTACGTAAAATTTATATAAAAGACATACATTTTTATATATACATTTTTACATAAATTTATAGAGATATGCATATAAATAATTTTTTATATTTTAAAATTAAATAATTTTAATTATTTAAAGCTTAAATTAAATAATTCAATTTCTAAATTATTTACAATTTTAAATAATTTGAATTTTAATGCAGTAACATTCACTTTTTCATTGAAAAATTTTACAGAAATTGACAAATGCATAGAATCATAAATAATCACCATCATGATGAAACTACAGAATGGTTTCATCAGTCCCATAACATGTCTTCCTGCTTCTCCTTTGCAGCCAATCTCTTCCTAACCATTAACCCATGACAATCACTGATCTAGTCCCCCTACCTATAGTTTTGCTTTTTCTAGAATGTCATATAAATGAAATCATGTATTTGTAACCTTTTGAGTCTGGTTTCTTTCACGTAGCTAATATACATGAGATTCAGCTGCGTTGTTGAAAGTTTGTTACTTTTATTCCATTGTATGAATATATCATATTTTTTTAATCCATTTACTAATTGAAAAGAAATTGGATTATTTTCAATTTTGGCAATTATGAACAAACCTGCTGATACATTCACATATAGATTTCTTGTGTAAATATGTTTTCATTTTTCTTGTGTGAATACTTGTGGGGTGGGGTTCTGGGTCATATGATAGCTGTATATTTAAGTTTGTTAGAAATTGACAAATCACCTTCTGAAGTTGCTGAACAAGTTATCATTCCCACCAGCAATGTATGAGTCCTACAATTTTGTTCCTCTATAAAAAAAATTGTTTTGGCCATTTTAATTCATTTGCTGTTCCACATATGTTTTATAATACACTTGCTGATATCTGCAAAATAGTCTTCAGGGATTTTGATTAGGATTGAGTTATTTCTGTAGGTCAATTTAAAGAACTGATATTGGATAATATTGATATTAAACTTTTTATTCCATGAACACAGTATGTACATACCTTTGAAACTCTAAGTTAAGAATATTTCAGATAAATAAAAAATAGGGAAAGGAAACTTTTATTAGATGTTTACTTCTCCACAAATACTTGAAATTGATTGGCTAGAGCAGTTTCTTCCACTTCTGATCTAAAAATCAGTAAGGATAGCATCAAAAATTTTGAATCACTATTTTGTGGAAATAAACATAAAACTCTAAGAAATCTGTAAAAATTCCTTGAGCTTATTAATAAATTTACAAAAACAATCATATTTCTATGTAGTAATGAAAAATAGGTAATGTAAATTTAATAGACTATATGCAATAGTACCAAAAATTAAAATACTTAGATATATATCTAACAAAATATGTACAGACTCTTTTGCTTGAAAAAAAAGAAAAAAACTCTGATGAGGATAGATAGAGATCAGTTCCACAATCTGTTCAGTTTTTACTGAATTTTTATTAAATCGAGAGACATTATAGTTTATGACATAAGCCAGCCTTATTTGTGAAAGTGACTTAAAATTAAATCCATTGACTTTGATGCTAGGAGCAGAAAAGCTGGGACATATGGAAATTAATGAACCACCAAATGAAGACAAACAAAAGCTATTTTTCTGAACTTGTTTTTGCATTATAAAAATTTAACTAATTCTATGTTTTATTAATATAAAGCACGCACCTTTCAACATTTTCCTTTGTATTTTGCTTATTCTGAGATTGAGATTGCTGCCAGAGACTTCCACATTCTATTTTTAAACCTTCCACACATTGTTGATACTCTTATAAGCCTAATAATACTGTCAATCATTTGAATTCATAAAAGTTCTTGCTCCTCTCTCCACACAAGAGTTATTTAGTCCACACAAAGATAACTCAAGTGTCAAATTCTAAAAGAGCCATCAAATGTTCATCAGGTTCTCTGTAGCTTTACTTTTTAGAATTGGGCAGACAATAATCAATTCTATTGTATATTATCAAAGGTAACATTTGATACCAAATTATGTGCTATTCTCTACAATGAATGACAGCCATTAAAAATGCTGGTTAGAATTACTTGTGGTAAAAGGGTAGAATACTCATCATTTGAAGAGTTTAACTGTTACCATTGCTTTCTTGCTATAGCTTTTGAGAAATTTTTATTCTGGTTTCTTCCCATGGCTAGTTAGCCTTTTACTTTTGCACTTGTGATTTTTAAAATTCTCTGCAGTTTTAAATAATCTATTTAAAGTAGGAGATAAATAAATCAATAAAATGTCTTTCATTTTAAGGAGGAGAGAAAATTATTTTCCACCATTAATGGAATTTGAAAGATTCTCGATGATTTTTTTAAAAAACATTTTGTTTTTTTAAAAAACAAAATTATGTCACAAAAAAAAGACATTGCTTTTTTATGTCACCTAAAGAAAGCAATGTCTTCTGTCTCCTCTGGCTCAGTTTCCCTACGTACATTATTTCCCTGTAACACCTCCCACATTAACTTTTCAGTAGCTGCCTCCCTTCTCACCATAGTTAGAGGTACATAATATCCAATTTATAGGCTATTTCCTTTAGCTTTATATTTTCCCAAATCAGCCCTATAAGTGAAGTGATACTCTGGTCTTAGGTAACTGGGGTTTGTACCCTACTTTTTATTCTGCCCAAATAGCAATCAGACATATATCCTGACTTTCTACAACAATGTATAATCGAAGCCACCATTGAGCTTTCCTAATGCATACACTGGGAATAACAGAAGATGAGTAGAACTTACACCTGATGTTAGATGTGGCTATGGTCAGATACTCGTCCACATCCGTATTTAGCCTCCTCTGTAGTGCACCCTGATGCCCACCTACTTGTATACCTCTAGGGCTGAGACTGGACCACCTCCACAAATGGGAAACTTCTGTGTTTGCTTCTGGCTCAGATTTCAGGTGCATTTCCTGGGAGTCCAAGGCCTCACTTTCAGTGCCTTATCAGGGTGTCTGGCAGTGCTCTAAGCAGGGAAATCAGAAGCTTCAAATCAGATATGACTTTCCCTATGGCCCTTCCTACAACAGCAACTGAACATCACTCTTTAACTTTAGTGCTTAAAGAGATATTCCTTTTCTCAATGTCTATGTGGTCCATCAACAGAACAGTCAGGGTTGAGTTTGACAAAATATTTTTTAATTCCAAGTTAAGTTCCTTTTGGTAACAAAATATAAAAGTCAGAATTTCCTCTTATCTCCCAAGTCTTGCTACTGATCTCCATGAGCACCTGCTTGAACAAGAACATACGTCTCCACGTTAATGGGAAACGACTTGTAGTTTCTCCATAGTATAAATTTATAGTTAGATAAAAACACATTTTTTTTTCCCATGGAAATTTTATAGGAATATAAATTTACCTACAATAAGAACCGTGTTGTATGTGATCTGTCATATTGAGCAGCCCTCATGAATTACAGTATTTCAAACATTTTGGCTTCAGAAAAGAACGCAGACTTTTATGTAGTCTTGCTCTGACCTTCCCCCAAAACAGTTGAGCTGTTTGGCTTAGAGAGGAGTTGATGGCTCCATATCTAAATAACAGAAATTATACCTTTTAAACTCCTAGCTATACAGGTTAAAACAATAACAACAATGACGATGACAACAACAACAACAACAACAGTAGCAACAACAAGAATTTACACAGGCTAAGAGAACTGACAATACTCACACTGTAATTATTTGCTTATCTACTGTACACAATCATATTCTAAAAGGCAAGAATGTGTTGAATTCATAATTGTATCCCCAGAATCCAACTCAGAGTACACAATAGGCAATAAATAAATGCTTGTGGAATAAATTAAAGCTTTTTTTCCTCACTGATGAATCCCAGTACTCACCTCTTTCCTTCTTTTATCCAATCATTACTTAAGTCTTAGTAAGTTCACTATCTTTTATTACATTGATCTCTTCTTCTCCCAAATACTTTCGCTTTCACTTAGACCCTCCATGTTTCATACCTATACTAAAACAATAGCCTCCCAGCCAGTTTCTCCACACTCTACATTGCCCCAGTTATCTCACTCTGATGGAAATCTGACCTTGTTACCCTGGTCTTAAAAGCTTTCAAAATTTTTCTATGGCCCAAAAGTGATTTAAAACATTTTTTTGAAAGAAAACTCTATGACGTCAGAGTAGTAATTCCTGCACTCCACATTGTATTCAAATTTAATTTTTTAAAACATGTATGCTTGACGATTTTTAAAAGTGGCACCAGAATTACTTCTTCTTTGAAGATGAAGTAGATTCATCTTCTAAGAACAACAACTAAAATCCTTAGAAATTATATCTAAAACAAACTTAAGAAGACTCAGAAGGTAGAGAGAAGAAGTTGGACAGGCTACAAACCCTGAAGACCCAAGAAATGACATGATGGTGAGTTCACTGGGTTTGCTTTGGCTGCATATATCCCACACTTGCAGCTAAAGAAGCTTGCAACCTAGAAATGCCAAAAAGCAAAGCCAAAAAATTCCCTCAACAAAGCCTGCTCTCTCTAGCCATAGCACCAGGAAAGGAGAAGCCTAGACAGGCAGAAACAGTTTAATGCTAGCCTGGGGTTTTGAGGAAGATGAAGGTGGGTGGTAAGTGGTTAAGTGAGTGTATCTATAAAAAGGTAACACAAAGGAGACTTCTGCTGATGGAACTATTTTGTATCTTGACTGTGTAAAATTATACATTTGAAACTATCTACAAATGAAGAGTATGTGGCATGGAATTATACCAAATAGATAAGCAGGAACACATATATTTTTTTTTTGTCATAGGTAGAGGATATTGGACAGTGTCAAATTCCAGACAGTGTTTCAACATTTTTTTCATGCTTCTATTATGGCTTTTGTTTTGTGATAAAGAATGATATCAGTTATTAAATATTTTTAGTAAGTGAAATACGAAAGAAAATTACTTCTTTCTAGTCTACGGTATTTTAGTTGAAAAATATTCCAATATTGCAAGACAATCTTAGGATGCAGTAAAGCCTAGTAGTAAAAAGCATAAGCTAAGGCATTAAGAAGACCTAGGTTCTAATCTGAGCTAAACCAGCATCATGCCCAAGGGGTAGCTGGTGCTTCTATACTTCCAATGCTGGTAGAGTGAGTCCTGCCTTCATCATAGCTGCAACCACAGCATTAGACTTTACTGCCAGATTCCATCTCTGTCTATTGAATTACACTGATACTTTGTAGAAAATTAATTGACTGAATATGTGTAGGTTTCTTTCTGAAATATCTATTCAGTTTCATTAACCTATTTGTCTTTCCTTTTGCTAATACAGCACTGTCATGAATACTGCATGTTTGTAGTAAGCTTTAAGATCAGAGAGTGTTGGGTCTCCAACTAGGGTCTTTTATCAGGTTTTTTGACTATCCCAGGTCTTTTGTATTTTGATATACACTTTAGAATAATAGTTTTAATTTCTATAAAATAACCTGCTGATATAGTAATAAATTTCAATCCACAGGTCTATTTTTTTAAATTGACATCTTAAAAATATTGAGTATTTCAATCCGTAAACATGGTGTAATTCTCCATTTATTCAGGTCTTTATTTTTTTCAGCCATATTTTAAATCTTTTACTATAGAAATTTTGCATATTTTTATTAAAATATTCATAAATATTTTGTTTTGTAATACTGTTTTAAATTATATCATTTTATTTTCAACTGTTTCCTATTACAAGAAACACAAATAATTTTCATAATTAAGTAAATCCCAGCTGTAGCAATGCTATCTCTGTGTTCACATCTTATTTTTTTCACTTGTGAAATAAAGATAATAATAGCATCAAATCTTTAGGGTTGTCATGAGGATTAAATGAGTTGCTATGTATAAATTGTCACCAGAACATTGTCTTTAGAGTAAATGCTCAATGAATGTTGGTCATTGTTGCTTTTGTTGTGGTGGTTGTTATTGTTGTTGTTGCTTTTACTCTTCTTCCAGAATAAGTGCTTCCAGGAAACATTCTCATTTTTAACAACTAAGGTTGCCTGGTCTCTCCAATCAGCCCTCTTCTTAGGAAAGTGGTCTTTACTCAGTCAAGAGCCTCTTCTGGACGAGGAGTAGTTACAGGATCATATATTTTATACAGAAAAGGTGCTCTTAGGCTGTGTTCCTGTCTGGTCCTAGTGGAAAGGATAGTTCTAAAACGGAGAATTACTTTTCCCTTCAGAAAGCTGAATTATTTTGTGAAGTGTTCTAAACGTCAAGGAATGAATGCTACTGTGCCAAGTGAGATAACAGCTTTGCAAGATGTCAATGAGATATTTATCATTAAACGTGTCTTCTAAGGATGCTGAAAGCTGTGGGGATTAGAACTGGGAAGAAGTTCTGTTTCTCCTTTGACATTTAATCCCAAATCAAATCTACTAAAGGTTAACAGATAGAAATATAATTTGAAAGCAGTGTCAAGGCCAAGGTCCAACACTATGCTGCAAAGACAGTGTTTGTTCAAAATTTTCAAATATAGAGAGAATTCAGTCAAGTGACACAACTTCATCCCTACGTCTTAAAAATTTCCAGAGCTCATATTATAACCTATAGTTTTTCATGAAACATGAAGCTTTGAGATTCCCGATTCTCTTTATTTTGAAGTAAGCCAAGCATTTGGACTTTCCTCAGATGAAAATGAAAGAAACTTAAAAAGATTGTTATTTCTCCTTTCACAGTATGAATTTTTAAGTATCACTGGAATATTTACCCATCAATGTGCCGCTTCTTCCTGATAACCTCGGCTTGGCTTGCTATCATCTTAAGCAAAATGTGTATTTTGTGGTACTGTGACATTTTGTCAATTAGATCTGGAAAGATAATGACCAAATATTATTGTCTGGTAAAGATCAGTATCCCATATGCATGATTCATGATACAGTCTCTTTTCCAACTATAACTGCAAAGCATAAACTCAATGTTAAAAAAAGGAAAAAGACTATGATAGAAACATCAAAAGTAGATCATTATCTGAATTCACCAGTTGTCATTTTCTCTTTCTTTTGAGATAATTCACACCAGTAGAGGAGGGATAAAAAGAGGGACGGCAAGTGATATTTGAGAATACATTTATAAAATTATGTAATTTAGAACACATTTTTTTTTTCTGACTGGAAAACATGACTCCTGGATGAAATTTGGAAAATAAAGACAACTGTGAAGAATAAATAAAAATCAATTTTATTGTTTTGATCCAGAGAGTTCTGTTGTTGGCATGTTGGCATGTTGGTCTCTCTCTGTCTCTCTCTGTCTCTCTCTCTCTCACATACACACACACACACATGCACACACACACACACTTACACACACACACAGGTTTAATATCCTAATTAGTTCATACATTGTTATGCCCTGATTCAATCATGGACATCATTTTCTCTAATTAGACTTCAGTAGCATGAATTTAAATGTACTAAATCATAAGGGACACATTGTTATACTTAACCAATCTCACAATATTATTATTTAGGTTGTTACAATGTTTCACTATTACAAATAACTGCAATAAATATCATTGTGCATAATAAATTTCTAGAAGAGGTATTACTGGGTCCAAATTATAATTTTTAAAGGCTCTCAGTTCCTAATTTGCTTTCTTCAAGGTTTATAAATTTACAGTAGCACCAACTGTAATGAAAATAAACATCGTACTCTACTCTCATTAGCAATGAGAATTATCATTAAGAAAAAATAGACCAATTTTATATCTGAAAAATAATCTCTCATTATTGTTTAAATTGGCAATTTTTAGATTGTTAGTAAAATTGGACATGTTTTTAATGTATGTCAGTAACTTTTAAATTTCTTCTTTTACTCATAAATTACATGATGGTGATTTTTTTTGCCATTTTTCTCTAAATTTTAATAATTTTTTAAAATAGATTTTAAGATCTTTTTATATATTAAGGAAATTAACTCTGCCATATTTATTAAAAATAATTGTCTTTTTTGTTTTGTCTTTTAATCTATTATACATATATATACATATACATATGTAGAGATGTTTATATATATAAACATGGATTTTTTTATATTGAAAAGCTATGGAAATTTTTTATTTGCTCTTCCTGTTACTATTTTTATACTTTAACAAGTCCTTACATAATGTGAATTAAATATTTACTATTTTAAATTTCAAGTTGTTTTATCATATTATATTTTACATTTAACAGAATTTACCTGGATTATTGTGTGAGATAGAAATCTTTATCTTCTTCTGAATAGTTAAGCAATTTTCCAGGACCATTTATTGAATAATCATTTATTTGCCACTGATTTGTTAAATCACTTTTATCTTAAAATAAATTCCTATATAGGCCAGGGTAGAGTTCAGGGCTTTTTTGTTCTATTATTCTGTGTAGCTATTCTTGGATCAGCATGTCCTGGTTTTCAAAGTAATTGGAGAGATAAAAATACATCCTGATCTTGTAATCTCAGTGTCACTTACAAATGCAGTGTTTAATAATAAAAATATACATGACTACAGGGTTGCTTAACAGGAAATATCTAAATCTGATATCAATGACCCACTACTCTCATAAGCTGTTCACTTCTTTCCATCCTGCCCCAGCTGAGGCTGCCTAGATGTATGGATGTCAGCCTAAGATGCACATTGAAATCATCTGGAAAGCTGAAAACATCCTGATAATTGGGCCAAGTAGGTCAATAAAGTATACTGTGAAAAGACAGTCCTCAACTCTTCTTTTTCTTGTTGCGTTTTAATATAAGTCGATGCTAGTTTTATACAATACATTGGGTAGGCTTCCCAATGTTTTTATGCTCTGGAACTTTTTAATAATGTCTGAGAACTAAAAACATGAAACAAAGTATCCATAACTGGCCTTGGAATGTTTTATGAAGGTATTTATTTGATGAGTTTAAATTTATTCCTTTATTCCTTTATTTCTTTATTTCTTTATTCATTCATTCATTCATTCATTCATCCATCCATTCATTCATTCATTCTTTAGTTGGTTAGCTCATTCAACAAATTATTGAGTACCTGTTATGTACCAGACACGATGCTGGGCACTGAGGACAAAATGTTCAACAGACCAGAAATAACTTCTGCCCTCCTAGAGTATATAATTTAGTGGGGAGACACACAATGATCCAACTATAACAAATATGTGTAAAATTTCAACTTAAACCATGTAGTGCTAGGAAAAGCCAGGGATTTTGTAAATGGCAGGTAAATCAAAGCATAATTAGCTGAAAAAGTGAAATGTTAGCCGGGGTATAAATTCTGAGGAGTTAATTAGGGAAGAGGAGGAGCAGGCGCATCTGTGCGGAGGCATAAGCAATAATCAAAAGTTCTGTGCTGGAAGATAGCAGGGTGTCAAAGAACTAAATGATAGCCATGTTTGGAGCAGATAGAGGCCAAACAATTCAGGACCTTGTCGACTACCTTATGAATTTCTACCTATACCTTAAGAACAAACATATTAAAAAATGTTAAAGGCAAATCAGGGAGTATGTTAATTGAAATTGCTTTTCAGAAGTATGAAAAACATAGAGCAGGGATGCTGATTTGCAGAATAAATGTAAATAAACTAGTTGGAACGCTACTGATATATTCTAGGCAAGTGATGCTAATAAGTTGGACTAGATCAAAAGTTCGTAAACTATGGCTCGCAGGCCAAATCTGGCTTCCTACTTGTTTTTATGAATAAAATTTTGTAGAAACACAACCGAGCTCATCAATGTATCGTGTCTATGGCAACTTTCATCTTACAATGAAAAAACTGAGTAGTTCCAACAGAGACTGGATGGCCAGCAAAACCCCAAATCTTTATTATCTGGCCCTTTACAGAAAAAAAAAAACCAAACAAACTTGCCAACCCATGGGCTAGAGGAATAATGATAGAAATTGACAGAACTAGGTAGATTTGTGATATCTATTGGAGTAGTAACATTTTCTGCTTCCTGTATTATTTATGGTATTGTATTTTTTCCTAGAAAATTATTTGTATCAATGATATTTTATAATTTAATGCTAAATATTTTATTCTTTTATAATTGCTTTAATTTTCTCAGAATCTTTATATGACCTTTTATATGTAAATGCATATTTAGATTTTCCGGGTTTGATTAATGAGACTTGAAAATATTTTCTCTACTTAATGAGATGTTTTAAAGTATTAGCACAGAAACTACAGAAACAGTTTTTCTGTTTTCTCATGCAATGATTTTTATATATCCTTCTGGTGAATTTTTATGCTTAATGTATGTTTTTTGACAACTTTAGTTTAACATTTAGTTCACTTATTTTTATTCTGTATTGCTAAATACTAAAATATACTTAAGGCTATACAGTATCCTTTGACTGTTGCTTTGACTATATGTATGTAATTTCAACATAAATAATAATTTTAAATAATATATATGATTTCAATTATTATTTTATAGTTTATTTTATTTTAATAAGAATAATTTCTATTTTATTCTATTTTATAAGATTTTATTCGTATCAAGTGGTCTATTAAATGCTTTATTTCATTTAAATCTAAGCATATAGATGTATAAATGTATTACTGTTATCACCATTTTACAGAATGGGGAACTTAGGGAGGTTTGTATTTTATCCAAATTAACCTAGTTTGTAATCATTATTTTTTATTTTTTATCTTTTTGTTACAAGAATCAAGTTGACTTTAAACCAGGTGTGAAATATTATAATGATCATATTCAGAATTTTGGAAGTAATGAGAGTTCCTTAACAATGTCTTATAAGAAGGGTATGCTATTCTACTAGGTATAATAAATCCAGTGATCCAAAAACCCAGGTTCCTGCCTGAAACTTTAATTGGACAGGAGGAAATGATCTGAAAATGTTGATCTTTGTGTCACAAATGAAATAAAAATTATGTCATGGAAGAGGCTGCTCAGGAATGCTGTGTCGGAGAGCTTTTCACTCTGAATCGAGGTGGGAATTTCTAAATCTCCTGTGGATTGCTTTCCTGGTAATCAGAACTAACCTGACACACAAATGTTTATAATCTCTGACATTCATTGCTACAAGAATTTTTCTGATTTTTCACATTGACTATGGCTTTTTACACATTTAAAATACATTTCTCAGTTATTAATGCGTGACTTCCTGTTTTGTTCTACTTCCTGCCTTGCAGTTTTTGCGCATTTGGATGGATATAGAATGAAGTAATGATGTGCATGGCATGAGAAAGGTAATGTGAAAGGAATGGGCACTGTTTGGGCTACTTCAGAATACATCATCTCTAATAGTACACGATAGCCTGCCAAGTTTTCTGTCTGCTTCAAATACTGATGGGGGGCGGGGAGGAACCTGGGGGAGAAGGATAGTAAGGTAGAGGTTCTGCCTTTATCTTCTTTCAGGCTGTTAACTTTGCTATGGAAGAAAAAGATATATTAGTCACCAATTATGATCTTAATAGTTGGAGTTAATATGTTTAGTGCCTAATTCAGCAAAAAGCTTTTCTATCTCTCCATATTATTACCATATTCTTCCCTCTCCAATTGCTTTTTTTTTTCTTTTCCTCCCTACAGAAGAAAGTTGGAACTATCTGCCAGCAACCAGATAACAGTGGAAGCCAGACAATGGTTTTCTTCACTATTAGATTCCTCAGACTCTGAAATGCCCTATAAAGATCTACTTGCCTCCTTTTTATTTCTGTGTATGTTATACATCTTGCTTATCATAAGCCAGGAAGGCATGATCCAAATGCCGTAGTATAAAATATCTAAATGCCTCAAAGTGGCAAAATGAATTCGATCTTAAGACCCTGTAGTTTATGCTCTTTTAAAAATCAGGATAGTGAAATTACAATGACGAACTTCCACAGAGGAGTTGGAACTAAAATCTCACTCATTTTTACTTGGAGGTGACATTTTTATGGTTCCCTGTCTACCTGCAAAGCAATAATTCTGCAATCTTCGAGCTCCCTAAATTCATTCCTACGTTATTACAGTGGTTAATAGTATGTAAATGTGAGATCATTTTTACCTCTCATCTTTTTAAAATTAGCAAACAGAGTTGTTACACCCGAGCCACAGATATTGCTGAGCAAAATTAATTTGTCCCTGAAACTTTCCTCACTATATTTAAATTACAATATTATGTGATTGTCCAGTAAAGTTAAAAATATTTTTTTTTGCAATATTAGCACATTAAGAGTTACTTCCTAAATCATTAGATATTTCTTTCTGAGGGAAATTCAGTCATTTTCCCAATGTATGAACATGGGGAAAGCATTACTATCTTTAATATTTACTCTTATCTTAGGACCTTTAAAACTGTGTCTTCTCCATGCTTTAGAAAGATAGTTTCCAGCCCAGAAGGACTGTTTTTTTCCCATCTATTGTTTTAATTTAATGCTATTTTTTTTCTGCTCTCCTACCAAAATGGATCCAGCCGGCTCTGAAATATCCATTAGCATCATTATTTTGCGGAAGAAAGCCACAGAGAGAGCTGCCTCCAGAAGACCACTGCTAGATGCATTTCTGACCTGGAGTGGAAAGTCTGATGGCCTGTGGATTGTGGCCCCATGGGCTTCTCCTTGTAGCTCATGTGCAGAGGTCAGCTTCTCTGGTTACCTAATGTTGCCCTGTCAAGAGAAGCCTGCAAGCTGTGAGGAGAGCAGGCCTGGTAAATTTCAGTAGGAAGAGTTAGAAGGGAAACTAGAAAAGAGAATTGGTGACTGCTCTAAAGGCAGCATGCCACCTTTGCAAGGCTAGAAAGGTCAAGACCATGGCCAAATGGAGCCCTAGGTCATTGGAGGCATTTTATAAAGACTCTTGTACTGAAATTTTGGATTTGGGGCAACCAGAGTAGAAGTTAGTTGTGCCATGAGTAAAGGAAGAGATTTCATGTGAGATAAAGAAATATTGCACTGTGTGAACAACGAAAACAAACTTCATTTGCTTCCCAATTGTGCTGAAGGGCAGCTCAGGATTAAGGAAATGCTGCTATTAATTGAAGAACTTGTTCCCTTTTGCTACGCTTTCTCCCTCTTGGCTTCCAGACTTCCTCAACTGGCTGTCTATTCTGGATTTCATACAATGTGAGTTCTGGAACAAAACTCCGGAGATTTTTTGGGTCTCAACCTTCTAATAGGACCTTTTCTCCTTCCCTAACTGATACCATTTTTTTTTTTTTAAATGACTCAGTTTCTAGGTAGCAAACAGGACAAGAATATAACATGTCTGAGATCTATTTCCATTGACTGGCCTCCTCCTCTTCCTTAGATGATCTCTCTGACTCTGCTGGAAAAGTTGTGATTCTCCTTCACATTATATTCTGCATGAGGGCTATTTACCCTGCATACTAAATGAGATTCTGACTATGTAATAAATTCTCCACTCTGAGCTAAGTTTGAAGAGTCAGCCTCTTTAGCTGCTTAAAATTTAACCTTTTAACTGATAAGAACCCTATTGCTCTACAGAACTTGTGTATTTTAAGAATCATAGTAACCTATAGCTTTTTAAATTATGTATAATTTTAAAAAAATGCCTGTTTTCAATTCAAATTTTAAGGCTAGTTCCAATTGCTATTTTTTTTAACTCTGGAAAATAATCTGGGAAAATCATTTGAACAGGTAAATACCCATGAAGAATCTCTCTTGATGTAACATACATACGTAATTGTGTATACAAAAAAAAAAAAAATTACAGACAAAGACAAAAGCCCAATGATCCAGTTCTTATCTCATAGTCTGGCCTAGTTTACATGTGACGGAAAAGCCCTGTTTCTTCTGAGTAGAGTGGATCCTAAGTATTTGGAAAGTTTTGTTTTCAGGGCAGAAGGGTGATAGTGGGCAAGTTTGGAGGTTTACAGAAGGGACCAAAGTATATTAGTGGAGGATGGAGAACAGATGTCAGATGTGAACTTTTGAAATAAATGCTGCCCACTGGATAATGTTAAGACCCTTTCTCCATTTCCTGCACATTGTTTAGAAATACCTTGAAAAGTGGGTTATTTATGGTGAATGCAATGAAGTGTGCTATAGACTGAATATTTGTGTTCCCCCAAGTTCTTATGTTGAAAAGTTATCCTCAGTGTAATAGTATTAGAGATGGGGATTTTAGGAGGTGATTGAAGCATGACAGTGGATCCCTCATGAATGAGATTAGTACCCTCATAAATGAGACCCCAGAGAGTATGCTCACCCCTTCTACCATGTGAGGTCATGGCAAAAAGATAGCTGTCTTTGAACCAGGAAATGAGCCTACACTGGACACCAAAACTGCCAGTGCTTTGATTTTGGACTTCTCAGCCTCCAGAACTGTGAGAATAAATTTCTGTTGTTTATAAACCATCCAATCTATGGCATTCTGTTATAGCATCCTGAATAGACTAAGACAAAGTGCCATTCCTGCTTCGCATTTGAAATAGGTTGAAATAGAGGCTGTTCATGTGTACATCTGTCTGTTTTCTCATGAAGGGGAAGAATCTTATTTTTTATCCACTAAAGCCTAAAATCCAATCATCAGCACAGTTACTTTTTAAATAAATCTTCTTTACAATGAAAGGCAATCAGAGGGAGTTCTCTGCACCTTTGTGAGAATGAACTTGTATTTTCCCTGAGAAATGCTGAATGGATTGTCCACAAGAGAACACAGGGTGGAAAGAAAGGGAAGTGAAGATCAGGTTAGCAGTTAGCCTAATTCACATATTGCCCTGCTTTGCCAAGCTGGGCATGGGCCTAAATGTCAAAGGGTGCTGATAATTCAGGCCAGGGTATTCTAGGTGAAAAGAACCTCAACTTTTGTTTCCCATTATATCCTACTCTTCCCTACAACTTACCTGAACACTGCAGCTTTTGAATCTCAAACTGAAGAGAGAGCCTGGTTGGGACCCATAGGAAGTACAGCTATGCAAGAATGAGGAGGCAGCAGAATGAGTAAGAATTTCAGCAGAAATAAAGAATTGACAGTAGTGAGAAAAATGACTGAACAGGGACTCTAGGGGGAAATATATGATGGAGCAATCACTGGTTTGTTGATTAATTATTAATTCATGTGATAATCACGAAATTACTGTGTGTTCAGCATAGTCTTCAGTCTCAACAGATCCACTATCTCTGCATATCAATCTATCTGTGTGAAAATGGAGTACCAGAAGAAACGAGTACTAATGAAGTAGACTTAGAATATAAATGTGCTAAGGGGACTGCAACAGGGGAGCAGTCAGTGTGGACAGCAGCAGCAGGAGGTGCCCTTTACTTCTGCGGCTGACACGACAGTAACCGTCACAATTGCTGCAGTGGGGAAACCTAGGCACATGCCCTCTCATTTGAAGATGAGGATTTCCTCTAATATCTCAGTGGGTTGTACCCTGTCTTTTCTCCATTGCTTTACTTTGAAAGGTTGAAGCAATTCCCATCCTGCAGAGAAAATTTTCCATGACTGAGGACACACCCAGGGTAACCAATCACTTCACCTGCCTCATTCTCCAATATTTAACCACAAAGATGCGTTTTAAAAAAGGAAACTTTGAAATGTAGCTTTAAAAATTAATCCTTAAGATCAAATAATGCTCAGAAATCTTGCTTCTTAAGAAAAGTTAAGGATAGAAATGAAAGAGCTGTAGAGAAATTTCAATGAGAAGACTTTTTCTCTACTTTATATATATAGCATACTTATAATGCATATAATATTATTATAATATACATTATATTTTTAATCTATATACATTATAATTACATAGTATATATGTATAAAGTGAGTATATATCTAATTAGCATGATAAAATTGGCAAGAAAGCTTATTCCTCCCCCCAGTAGAAAAATTGATAGAAAAAAAAGAACTTTGATAGAGAAACTTAGAAACTTAGCTGCTTTCTGAAGCTTTTACCTGATTGCTGCCTAACACCTTCTCTGTCTCTCCCAGTTGCCCTATTCTTCCCTGGGTTCTTGCCCTCCCTTTCTTGCTTTCTAAGGATAAGATGTGCAAAATTTGATTTATCCAACACTTCTTAGTTTATGAATCACTACCATCATGTGTCAGGTTTCTTTTTCCTTTTGTTTAATTTTCTTAATTCCATTTCCTACCCCCTAAAGGCACCTGTTAGTATATTTAATACATATTCTTCTAATTTACCTGCTATGTGTTTATTTAGATAATTGTTGATACTTGATAAATACACAATGCTATATGGACATTTTATCTTGTATAGATGGTATTGGGCTATGAGATCTCCCATTCCTTCTTTCTTTCTCCCGCCCATCATGTTTCTATAATCTATCTGTGTTTTTGTATACAAGTTTAACTCACTGCTTTTGACTGCTGCCTGATATTCCATAATATGCCTATGTCACATTTTGTTTCATTTCCCTACCTATAAGTACTCTTTGCAACATTTAACCACATTGCAGTAAACATCCTCTCACCTGTGTCTGACGTGTGTCGTATATCTATGTGGGAGTCTCCATGAGGGATGGACAGATCCGCCTTGCTGGGTGATAGGGTATAGACATTCATAATTTCAGTAAGTGCTACTGGATTGCTCTCTAGAATGTTCGTATCAGTTTATACAGCCTTAGGCTATTCATTTCCACACTTCCCATGAAGCATGTAAAATTATCCAACTTTCATGATTTGCCAATATAATGTGTATAAAATGGTATCTCATTTTAGAGAACGAATACCTGAATTTTTAAACTTATTTTCTGCCTCATTGAGATATAATTGACATACAGAAATATGTAAGTTTAAGATGTATAATGTGATGATCTGATATACTTATATATTACACATGATTACCTCAATAAGGTTAACATATCCATAACCTCACATAGTCACAATTTTTTCTGTATGGTGAGAACATTTAAAATATGCTCTCAGCAGCTTTCAAATATACAGTACAGATATTGTTAACTACAGTCACCATGCTGTACATTAGATCCCCAGAACGTACTTATCTTATAGCTGGAAGCTTGTACTCTTTGAAAAAATCTCCCCATTTCCCTCACCCCTCTGCCTGGCAACCACCAATCTACTCTGTTTCTATGAGTTTGACGTTTTTGGATTCCACATATAAATGAGATCATACTTATTTGTATTTGTATTTATCTTTCTCCGTTTCACTTAGCATAATGCCCTCAAGGTCCATCTATATTGTAGTAAATGGCAGGATTTCCTTCTTTTTTATGGCTGAAACATAAGGAGTGCTTTAATTTTAATTTAATATGTGGAACATTCAATAGTTAATTTTCTTCCATAAGAATTACAAATTGATGTTACCACAGTAAGATGTTCTCTGCAGTAAATAGCATTACTGTGCCTTAGACTTCACCCTTTTCTGAATCACACCTTTGTCATATAACTTTGAAGTTTCTTCCACAAGAAGAGAGTATGCACTTCCTCTCCACGCTGATTCTGAGCTGAGCAGAAGTGACAGGATGCTCATCCAAGGGTGAGGCTTGAAAAGCATTGAGTGTTTCTGCTCACTCTCCTGTACTCCTTCTATCACCAGGAGGATAATGGGTCCTCGGTGTGTATTAGGTTTCTATTCGACTATAATGGCCACAACAAATTATTACAAATTTAGTGGCTTAAAATAACAGTAATTTACTATTTTTGGTTTTGTATATCCAAAATGGGTTTCACTGGCCTAAAATCAAGGTGTGGGCAGGGCTACATTTCTTCTGGAAACTCTAGGAGAATCTGTTTCCATGCCCTTTACTGCTCTTAGAAATGTACCCACATTCCTTTGCCCATGACTCTCTTTTCTCCCTTCAAAACCAGAAACTTTGGGCCAAATTCTCCTCGTGTTGCCCTCTCTCTGGTTCTCCTTCTGATTCTCTGTCTCTTCTACTCCCATCTTCTACTTTTAAGGACCCTGTGACTACAGTGGGCACACTTAGATGATCCTGGCTAATTCCAGATAATTTTCTCACCTCTAGGTCAGCTGATTATCAACTTTAATTCCAACTGCAACCACAATTCCCCTGTGCCATGTCATATAACACATTCCAGGTTCTGGTGAGTAGGATTTAGACATCTTTGTAGAACATTTAATCTACCTTCCATAGGTAGCTCTTAAAAATGAGAGACATTTAGACAAAATCTAAACCCTGACCTGGAAGTAATTCTGCAAACCAGATGAACTCAGCAGAATAGACAGAGCTGACCTGCGGATAGGCAGGCAAGACATAATGCTTGTTATTATAGCCACTGAGATGTGTAAGATGTTTGTTATTATTGTTGCAAGAGTTGTCTCAATCATCTAAAAACAGAATCGACTAAGAATTTTAACCTAATTTCCCAAGAGGTCAGAAATTTTTTGAAACTCTGTCATATTCTGTCTTTTCTAGGCTAAACATATGAATATTTGATACTTTCTTGATAGGAATGTCATTTACATAATTGTGCTGAATTGCTGTTAGCTCTGCGTCACACCATTACTTTCTTCTAGGATGAGAATTATTTTCCCCCAAAACCTTTTCCTCATAGTGCTCTGGTGCAGAGTTTGACAATAAGAAATCCTCCCATAAGATCTGGACAGTGGAAGAGAAGGAATGGTCACCAATCTCTACAAGCAGTTGCAGGCAAAGGGGTAGGTAGACGAAAGGTTTATTGTATCTGCCCATTCAGTATCGAGAATCATTTTCTTCAATGATTCAGGCTGAGGTCACTATTGGTAGCTTCCCTGACCTTGCCTTTCCCCACTATTCCAACAGTTGTTTAAGCCCGTGTTTTCTATATTGAAATCCTTCCTGCCTGGAATGCACGCAGTAACCTCTGTTTTCCTGACTGAATCCTGAAAGATACATCAATAAACACCAATTAAGGACATACTATGTGCTAAATAGTACGCTCCCAAATTGGTCTTAGTCTCCACCCCTTTAATGTGTCACTTCTATATGGATTCATATATTTGATCACACTCTCTTCAAAGTCTGATTGAAACAAAATCTCAGAGTCCTCTTATGAGAGCCTCTGTGATTATTTTCATAAATTAATCATATTAATATATCTGGCACTATGTTGACATGGATAATTTTTAATACATATTATTAATTACTATTGCCACACCTTATATCTTTTAAGATCCTTTTCCTTATCTGACTCAGCCTGCATATGTTTTTGTTGAATTTCATTGTGGTTTTGCAAATGTTATATTTTCTTTTAATGAAAATCATATTGGGCTTTATCTCCTAATTCCAAAATCTCAGTAACCCACCTAACATAAGCTCTTTGGCAATATGGTTAACATGTTATAAACTTTTTGATCAGGACATCAATAAGGTTATTGATTAGGACAGACAGTAGGATGAACTCTTGCTAATATATCTGCTCAGGTTAATGCAAGGCCACTGCAATGACCTGTCATGTTGCAGCTTTCAAGTTTCTGGAAAGAGTAACACTGCAAGGACCACACTTTCTTAATTTGTGTTAATAGTGATCTGTGGGTTTGAATCAAAGTCTTTACTAAAATAAAAATAAACTTTACTAATATAAAAATAAAATTTAAAAACCTATAAAGCACAACTGAATTCATTTCAATCAATTGTACTACATTTATAAATATATGATAAATTCTTAATATTTTATATTCAATTCTCATTCATAATAATGTCATCTCAAATTATGGCACATCATATTTATTAGAATCTGTATTTATTGGCATTTGGCATTTATTAATATATTAATACTTAATTTATCATCTGTCATAAAGGACACATATAACCCTTTATTATTTTGTAAATGAAAAAATGTCAAATTGGAATTATGATCATAAACTACTTAAGGTTTCTACAAAATTGATGATTCGGTCATAAAAATCGGTCAAATACTTCTTCTAAATTCAGGTAAGCATTTAGATGACACCTGCCTTACTGTGTAATTGTTGCACTTGTCTTTGTTTTATTTTATTTTTTCTCTACCCAGATGAACCACTAAGCAGCTATGGCCCTTTGACTTTGGAATAGCTTCTGCCTGCAATTGTCATTTGTCCCAAGATGGAGGTTTTCTTTTGTAACTTATTTATTATAGCAGACATTTGCTACAAGGTCTTTTTGTTATTGTTTCATGCCTCCTCTCCAGTCTGTTTGCCTATGGGCCTGCACCCTCGCCTCTGTATGTCCTTCCCCTGCACTTTGTCTAATCTTCTAGTATTTGTACTTTTCCAGAAACCTAGAATTTGATCTATCGTCTTAACTTGTTTTCCAGTCACTGAATTCTTCTGGCTCCTGGCTGCTTGATTGATTTGTCCATTGGCTTGTCTTGTCATTAGGCTTCATGGATCAACCCCTTACGATCTTACTCTGAGCATAAGGTATTGTGCAGCCTAATTTTTTGTGGTGCATCTGCTTGTAACTTACCTGGGTCTATCTATTATCTGGATCTTTTACCTTAAAGAGAGTTTATAGCCTACATAATGACAGTGATGCTCACAATCTTTAAACTTTAGTTCTCCAGATGATTCAAGAAACACTCGAAGCTTTGAGTTTAGAATGTAAAAAAGTTTTCCCAATTAAAAAAGAATTTTCATGCTTCTGAATATTGAATGGATTTTATTCTGAATAAAAATGAATTCTATCTTAATAGAAAGGGATATATGGAATCAAATTTGGAATAAATGATGTTATGTGTATATGACAGCCTTTTTCAAAATGTGGACATGTGATATTCATTGACACAAGATGAATAAAACCAAAATTGTATTTGCAAAGTTTGGGAAATACTGGGTTTATCAAAGTTAGACAGGTTTCTTTCATGTAGGTTTTCTCTGAACCTTTTATATGTTAATTGAATTCTGAATCTTTATGATAAGAGGTAAAGTTTGCAGAGTATCACTGAGTAGTTTAACTGCAGATTCCTTTTATCTATGCAACACCTTTTCACATCTCACTGGATACCAGGATTCTATAGAACATGCTTCTGGAAATGCTGCAAGATAAGCTTTCAGGAAACGTTTTAATGATAAAGTGCACAGATCAAAATAGCTCCCTCACAAGAGAAATCTGTCTCATTGCAACGCGAGTTAATATTAATCTGTGAGCCTGAGACAGGAACTCAGCAGGAGAGTTAGACACAGTTAAGAACTATCAAAAGCATGAGAACCAACTGGGCATTGTGATTGCTCTCTGGTGGAAATGCCCATTACAGTCAACCTTCCTTTTTCATTTCAAAAGTATAATGCATCCCAACTACAGAACTTTCTCTTCTCTTACTGCTTTATTGTAACAAGAACCAAGGGACAGAACTAGTTCCATCTGACTATCTCTGACATAATGTTCACATGAGGATGCTTATTATTTTGCAGTGATAATGGTAGTGCATGCTACATTTGAAGTAGCATCAATTAGAAGCTCAAAGCTAAACTGGAAAGGTCTGTAGTCTACTGTTTTCTCTAAGTTTTTCATTGAAAAAAATACTGTCAAATTTCTAAAATGACATGGGGCAGGATAATATTTTCATATGTTAGCCATAGTGTTTTCTAGCCCTTGTATTTTTCTGCTTCTTATGATGATCACGGCTTTTTTCCATTCCATAAATTCAGTGCCCTACAACTGATACCTTAAGGAAAAGAGCACAGAGAAATAAAAAATAATCAAACAATCAAATTCTTGCCTTTTAGATCCAGTACCTAGGTCAGGACATAAAAATATATCTTGAAGAATAGTTGAAAATCTCGGCTATCTTTCCATTAGTCTAAATGAAGAATCTGGTGAAAGAAAGAAGACAGAAAACCATGCTGTGAGCAGAGGTCAGGGAACAAGGACTAGAGAACTAGACCTCAGTGATCTTGCTGAGAAAAAGAGCATAAACATCCAGGATCTGTCTCAGCTCTAGCTGAATAATTATAGGTATCAACAGTTCATAAAAGTCATATAGAAGCCAAGAACTCACCCACAAACCACCATATTTCTATTCCAGGGAGCTTGGCGCATTGTTTGTATCAAGCTGGCAAGTTAATCGTAGTTCCCATTGACATCAAAGAAGGACTCTCACCAGTCTTTGACAGATTGTCATTCATAGGAGTAATTCCCATCTGTGTGCTCAGAGACATTGCCCTCAGAATTAACTCACGTGAACAACTGTCCTTTCAGCAGCCCAGAACATTAATGATCTCCTTAGAGACAGAAGGTCCCTGGACACCTAGAGGGATAGCAATGACGCAGAAGAGAAAGTGTCTCGGGTATTTGTATAGACAGAATAGAACCAGTTCTAGATCTGCCTCATCCTGTCTTCCAGATGTTCGTGCCTCTTGGCAAACTCAGGTTGATATTTGGCCAAAGACATGAATTTCTAAAATATATTGACACGTTCCTTGACTGAAGGCAGTGTCAAGACTGAGGTCCAAAACTATGCTGCAAAGACAGTGTTTGTTCAAAATTTTCAAATATAGAGAGAATTCAGTCAAGTGACACAACCTCATCCCTACATCTTAAAAATTTCCAGAGCTCATATTAGAACCTATAGGTTTTCATGAAACATGAGGCTTTGAGATGCCCAGTTTTCTTTATTTTGAAGTAAGCCGAGTATTTGGACTATTCTCAGATGAGAATGAAAGAAACTTAAAAAGATTGTTATTTCTCCTTTCACAGTATGAATCCTTACCTGTCATTGGAATATTTGCCCATCAATTTGTTTAAAATTTACTTCTGATAACGTTTTAAAAATTTAAATCACTAGCTGTAGTTGTGAAATCTCCCATGCAGAATAGTTTTCCAGTGTGATGACCCTCTGAAATAGTGCAATGGACCATAATGGAGATGTGCTCTGGTCTCCATAATAACACCTGCTGGCAGTGGCTCCTCTTTTTAATAGCTTATGCCATATATTGCCCTACCTTCCAAATACTTAAACAGCTGTGTCTCTCTCCAGTGAAGTACCACAGGGCTGACCTCCTTCTAAAATTATTGTAAAGAATCTTTAATGTCTTTATGAGGTTTCAGAAGTGATGGACTCATCTGATTTAGAATCTCATCCTGGCTTCTAAAGCTAAAATGTTTTGCATCAGTATAAACCTTGAAATAATCTCTCTAAGCATGTGTATCTGAAAGCATTTCCATTTTATTAGAGTAAATAAAGTCCCTAGGATATTTGAAATGCTTAAACTTTCGTCAGGCTTACTGATAATGACCTATATGTTGGATATTTCCATTTTTTTTATACGTTAGCTTTTTCTACATGATGAATTTTCATTGTTAAATTTCCTTTCATGTCACAGGTAACTTTCTCAGAATAGTAGATGAAAAGCTATGAAAATACTATTGCATATTCCAACTCGATATTTTTGGAAAATATCTTTTCTTCTTTGTATTCAAATATTCTGTTTCTTACAGTTTTATGTATGCATAAAGTTTGGTTCAATAGATTTGTTTGTGCATGATACATAATTGTCTTTTTGTTTGTACGAAGAATGGGTTTTGTTTTAGGTGGTATCCAGGTGCTGAATGGAAGCTAATACTACAAAATGCATTTTAAAGAGCTCATAACTAAAGACTTCCAGAAAGTTTATTTTGTTTCCATCTCCACAATCTATTAAGGTAGTTCTGCTAGAGCATTTCCTTTTTTATGAATAGTAGAGGATCTCTTTCTTTTGGGCTTCAATATGCAACTACTAGAAAGCGGAGAGTGAAGTAGTATATGTGTTGATTTTTGATATCAGTGACCACGAAGTGAACCTCTAAATCTTCATAGTTGTCTGACTGACATGAATTCAGGAACACTTTCTGAACTTCAGCTTCTTAATCTGTAAAATGAGAATATTGAGATCTGCCATACCCACTTCAGAAGGTTGTTATATATTTCAAATGAGATGTTGTAACACAAAAGACTATTTAACAATAAAAGTGGCCATTTATGTTCTAGGCCAAAAAAAATTTAAACATATAATCTTGGAGATCCTCAAAACAAACGTGTGAAAAGCATATTGTTATTTTCTTTTTTCAGATGAATAAATTAATTAGTAGCAAATTAAATTTAATTTACTTGTTCAAGTCTCTATTGTTTGTAAGTGGCATGTTTTTGCATGATAAACAACAACATAAAAATTTAAAAGACTAAAAGTAAATGAGGAAAAAATTGTAATACCTGATGACTTGGGATAAAGTTTTTTATATTTTACAAACCAATAAGCAGATTTAAAAAGTCACCTACTAGATAAATTAGTATAAAATATGAGTTAGCAGTTCGTAGAAAAAAAAATTACTAAAGTACTTTTAGATCTTAAACTTAACCTATAATTAAAGATACACATAGTAAAAATAATAAATTTTTGTGTGTGTGTTTGTGTGTGTTTCATGAAGTCAAAAATGAAAAAAGAATTAAAAAGAAACCCTTGTTTTGGGGAATGTAGAAGAAAGGTTCTCTATTCACTCTGGATGAGAATGTAAATTCTCAAACAAATTTTGGAATGCCTTGTCGTAATACATGTTAAAATTTATGACAGCTTACCTTTTGACCTAGCAATTCCACTTCTAGAACTTTACCTTGCAGCTATTTATACATATATGTTTTTTCCAACCTTATTTTCAGTTGAAAAAAAATTAGAATCACTACAAATGATTCCCAATATGGAATCGGTTAAGTGAGTTATGATCTGAGCATACAGTAAGATACTCATTAAAAGTAATAAGACAAAATTAATCATGGAAAGATGTAAAAAGATATAATTTGAAGTGGAAAACATTCCAGACCAATGTTTAGCATTTGTGTTGTATTTTATAAGGTGTGTATCTCTGTATACATATCTATTTGGCATATTCATCAACAATTTCTAGAAAGTGTTCACCAATTTGCTCACAGTGGTTATTCATTCGGAGGGAGAAGTGGAAAGAAGAGTATGAGAGACTTTCCTTCTCTGCTTACATCTCCTTCATGTTTAAGTTGTTTACACACAAAAGCTACTTCCTTTCAAGCTTGTTTCCTTTCCAATGCACCATATTATCCTTTGAAAATGCTTTGTAAAGCACAAGAAGGCAATTACTATTATTTGTAATCTTTCTTGTGTTGGTCTGATGGAGCTTCACTGAGCAGAGTAGTTATTTTTTGGTAACAGGGTTCTATCAAATCACATTTGACTGCCCTTCTTTGCAGTTTGTGTCAGTCATTTGCTTGTTTTCACTCAGATCTGTTCCTTGCTTTTTTCTCTCTCTGCTTTCAGTCTTAAAAGTTTGACGCTGCAAATGTATTTCCCAGAAGCAGCTCCCCATTGACTTTAGTTGGGTTTGGCTAGTGGGAGATATTGGCAGGAGGTTAGAAGGAGGGAGGAAGTGGGAAGTCAGAGTACTCCTCCCCATCTCTATGCTTTGAGTGGCATCTTCAATAGGCAGTAACTATTATTCCTCTGGCAGCCTTGCCCTCCATGCCAGCACCCACTCTTCTGTCCCAGCAGCTACCTTCCAGAGGTTCCACTTTCTCTTTGATACTCCAATCTGAAGGTGCTAGCAGCTTTCTGTCCCTGCTAGTATTTTGGCTGTCTCTCCTTCTCTGTTTATATTTTCAACTCTCTTAATACTGTTTTAACTAGTCCCTTTGATAAAATAATCTTTGAATGACATGACACAGTTTTACGTATTCTTATGGGACCCCGACTGATACACTATTTACACTATATTTATACGCCACAAATTTTACTGCTTGACAAACTGAATGTAAAATAAACGTAACTGAAAAGTATGTCTTCCTGGAGTTAGAGAAGAAGAAAACTGACAATTCAGACTCTCGTTATGCAACAAGAATTTTCCTGCCACTTTAAAAAGAACAATTTTCTCACCCTTTCTCTGCAGCAGGTATTATTATCCTCAAATCACTGTAAAGAAATAGAAAATCTGGCTTATAAATGGCAGAGTTGGGATTCAGCTCCAAGTCTCTCTGACTTTAAAGCTCAATATATTATAAAGTTTATTTCCGTGTCTCTTCTTTCTCCTTTTAGTGTTCTCTTTTCACTTATTTTTTAGGTGCCCACCATCTACTAGTCTCCTTTCAGCACAGTGTCTTATATTTCTAACATTTACGTCCTGTTCGGCTATAGAACAAACAAACAAATAAACAAACAAAAACCCACTTGTCTATTATGTTACTCTTCTTGACACCTTGCTTTCTGCTAATTTGATAAGCAGATATGAGCTGAACTATCATTTGATGAAAATTATTATTCTGCCAGAAGAAAAAGCGGATTTGAAATTTTAACTCAAACCTGCAATAGTTTCTCTAAAAACATTGTTTTGTTCATTCGCTTTTATTTTCTGAAAATGTGAGGGTTGCTGGATGAATAGCACTGAACAAGACAAATTGCAGCCTGGTAGGGAAGAGAGTCGTCAAACAATTTTATTGAGTCCTACATAGGAGAAATGTTCTGTGGAAGCATATGAGAGGAAATCGTGCTGTAGAGTCCAGAAATACTTCCCTAAGGAAATGAAATTTGTGTTACTCATAAAGTAAGCACTAGATAAGTAAAGGCAGAGTAAGTGGGAGAAAGAGAAAATTATATGACAGTATATATATCGGTCCTGGGGCAAAAAGGAGAATGGCCTATAAGAGCAATTTTTTTAAAGACCAATAATGCTAGTGTATAGCGAGAAGAGCAAGCTAAGGCAGGAAAAAAAGGAGGCAGCGTAATCATGCAGTACCTCAAAGGACATATTAAAGATTATTGACTGTGTCATTTCTATCCTAAGAGGAAAGAGAAACCACTGAAAGATATTTACCAGGGAAGAGGGACAAGCTCTTGTTTTCATAAATACTCTGGCTACTTTACAGGTAATGAACTGAAGGAAGGTCATATTGCGTGCCAGTAAACCATTTAAGAGAATTTTTGAGTATTCATGGTGAGAGATCATGGTAGCTGGAACCCATGAATGGCTGGAGGGAGATGAAGATAATAGATGGATTTGAGAGAAAGACTTAGGAGTTAGAACCAATAAGATTTGGGGAGTCAAGGAGGAGGAGGAATCAATAATAACTCATAGTCTGAGGTCATGTGCTAAAATGGAGAAAAGTAGAATAAAAGTAAGTCTAACATAGGAAAATCCATGAGCTGGACATGTTGAGTTTGTGGGTCTTTGAGAAATCTAATTGGAGATGCAGAGTGGGCATTTATATCTACCTTTTTCAAGAACAGATGAGTGATCAGGATGGGTAATAAAAACCTGAGTTTGTTGGTTCTTGAATAATAATTGAAGACATAGGAAGTGTATGTGATTGTCTAAGGAGAGAGAGTAGATTAAGAAGAGGGCTTAGGAGTCAATTCTGAAGAATAAGAAAATGTCTGACCTCAGACTGTAGACTGCAAGGAGGGGAAACATAAGTTCAAGATATTTTAGTTGCACTAAGATATGTGGGAGCTCAGAGCTACTGTTCAGTTCTAATATTGGGAAGGGAGAAGTTTGAGAGAAGGGATTATATTAGACAATGATGACCATTTCAAAAACCTGTTTAGCCCACATCTACATGTGCATTGCGTAAATGGCAAGATTTCATTCTTTTTTATGGCTGAGTAATATTCCATTATATATATACACCACATCTTCTTTATCCATACATCTGTTGATGGACATCTAGGTTGTTTTAACTTTTACCTCTTTTGGAATGAGTATGGAATCAGTATCTATAGGCCGAATATACTCCTGTTTTAAGGTTCATATTTTCAATGATTTGATGAACATGACTTTCTTTTAGCACCTTAAACACACACTATCTCCAACAGTACTTATCATATCCACTCTATCAAATAACTTTTTGCTTTTAACTGCCTTTCTTCAGTTAATGGACTATACCTTGAGCTGTCATCTGGCTTAAAATCTGGGCTTTTTCATTTACTTCTCCACTTCTTCACATTTTATAATCAGTCTCCAAGTCTGAAAGATTGTTACTTTTCAACATTTTGCCCACCCATCCTTCTCTTTCCCTTTTAATGCCATTACACTAATTGTAAGGAGAGGAACACTATCTTCTCCACTTTTTTCACTGCCTCCTGTCTTGACATCCTCTCACATTACAGCCAAATTAGTTTTCCCAGTATAAGATTTAAAAGAATCCTACACTCTAAAAACGCAATTGTTTGCCTAACATTATTGCCTGACATAAATATCTCCAATCTACTTGTCTTGGTTACTTCTGTCTCTCATGTCTTTCTAACCAATGTAGATCACTTTTGGCTTTCTCAAATGCCTTTCTTAAGGTTTATGTTAGTTCAAACCATTCCTAAAACATTAAATTCTTTCCATTTCTAATACCTAGTATTAACTCAAATTCATATTATCTTGTCCATAAAGCTTTTTTTCATCTCCAAAATTTTATTTTCCTCTTCTGTACTTTATAACACTCAATTTGGATGACTTTTACGGCACATTTATTCATTTCTATACCTTATTTCCCTTAATAGACCAGAAGAGTCCTAAAAGCGAGGGTTGGACCTTATACATATTTTATCATCTACAGGCTCTAGTACTTTATTTTATTGTATTAGTTTATAGTAGATGTTGCTGTGATTATCAGAATGCTCCAAATAATAGTGGTTTAAATAAGACAACAATTTTTTTCTTTTGTCTAAAAAATTAGGGCTGGTAATGTAGTTCTGTTCCACAAAGTCTTCAAAGATCCATATTCTTTTTATGTTATCACTCTGCCATGTGTGGTCTTGACATCAGGAATCTAGATAGTTTCTGCACTCGAGACAAGGAGAAGAAAGATGGGCTGAAGAATAAAAGAACTAAGGGTACACTTGTTCTGTCTCTTAAAGAAGGCTCCTGGAAACCACCACGAGTCACAGTCTATTCTATATTGCTGGCCAGATCTGAGTCACAAGAAAGGCTGAAAAATATGATGTTTATAATTGGTGCCTAATTTATTGCGAAAAAAAATTTATTACAGTGAAAAAAGAGAAGATGAAAATAAAGGCATAATTTGGGTAATAATGATGTGTCAATGGACGTTCATCGATTGTAACAAGTGCACTATTGCTGTGGGGAAGGTCCACAGCAGAGGAGATTGTGCTTATGTGGAGACAGGGAGGATATGGCAACCCTTTATGTTTTCTCCTTAATTTTGCTGTGAATCTAAAACTACTGTAAAAAAAAAAATGAAGTCTATTTAAAAATTAAGGCAGAACTAGAAGTCTCTGCCCTATTCCTCTAGACTACATTAAAACAAACAATATGGAGTAAATGAATGATGACAATAGAGAGTGAAAGGTAGTATGCTAAGGTTGAAATCATTTTCTAAGGAAGTTATATTTAGAAATTTTTTACTTGGTGAACTTCATGCTTAGTGATTCTATTATCTTAATATAATATTCTGTTTTTCTGGGTTAGTGATTATAGTCTTATTAACCTTAGGGAAAGAAATCTTCCCAAATCAGTTTCTAATCAAGAATAGCTTCACTGGGTTCATACCTTAATTATCTCTTTTAAAAGAGAGGAGGGTTTTTTTTTCTATATTGTATTTCTAAAAGTTGACAATTATGATTACATTTGCATGATCAAAAATGTCTATTTCAGCTACTATTCATATAACTTAAATGCTTTATAGTAGTACCTATAACTCTAGTAAAGAATTTTTGAGAATTTTCAAATATCTCTCTTTAATTATATATTTCTCTTAAATTTCTGTTGCCAAGTAAGCATTAGAAAGGTAACTTACCTTTTAATAATGGCTTAACTGTTTATTCTCTACACGGATTTGAAAATATTTAACATATTTATTTTTCCTTTTCTCATTCAACCCTAACTCTTCTGGTCTCCCAAAATATAATTGGGCAAGTGTCTGAGAAGACTAATTTGTTTGCTCACTTATTTTTTTTAAAGTATGCATTAATTACCTGAGATCTTATTGGGTAAACTACTCTGGTGGGAGACTAAAGTTACCCATCTTACCAAGATGTAGGCAAGGGGTATGTAGCTGGATAAAATTAAGACCTGTTACTATTAGAAATTTTGGGGATATTGATCAGAGCTAAGTCCTTTTAAAGACTAATGAGAAAGATTGCTGTGTTTCTTCTAGAAGAAACCAAAATGGAAGCGAACTTCTTATTTTTCCCTGAGTCGCATTTAATGTAAAAAATCAACTCAGCTTTTTTCATTCATAAGCCTATTTCATCAAGGCCTTCACAAAGTTTACTTTCCATGTGCCACAAAAGAAGGCCAAGAGCATGTATTTTGTATGAAACCAGAATTGCTCTAAACGGTCACCAGAAACTGACCACAGGATGAAGATAAATAAATTTTCAATGACCCAGAAGTTTTGAGTAGGATTGTTATGTTGATTATACAATGAAAGGAGTTTTAAGGCCACTTCCTTAAATCGATGTTCCCAAGTTAAAGAAACACTTTTGAATTTATTTGTTTTGTACCCTCTGCTCTTCTGAGATACTGTATGATTTAATTCTCCAAATAGAGAGTGTTCTCCAGCAGTCTCTTTAAATTTCCTTGCTCTTGAGTTTCTTTCTTAAATGTACTATTGATCAATTGATGTACTTGTTCTTTTGTACTCTTTGAGAAGAGTTATTATGAATCCATTGTTAAACTCTTGAAGGGGTCAAATCAATTTTCCAATTGCCTGAGAATAAATCCTGTCTTCCAGAAATCATAAGCAAATAATTCTCTCTTCACTAATGAAATAAAGTCTCTTATTGCTGGTAGGAGAGAAAAGTTGTCAAATCAAGTGAAATGTTCTGATTATTTCTCTGAACCGACTATCACAGATGTCTGTCAAATTTCATTGATATGAATTGTCTTCTCTTGGGAACTAAAAAATAATAATAAAACATGAATATCTTTTTTTTTTCATTAATTTATTTAATAAATATTTTTGGAACATCCAGTATGTACTTAGCACAGTGAAGAATATAAAGAAGGAAAACTTATAGTTCCCTTTTTTAAAGTTTTTAAAATCTAGCTTAATAACTCCAGAAGATTATAGAAGGACAGAGTCAAGACACGGAGAATAATGGTGAGAAAGAAGTAGTGTCAAGAGAACTAGATGAGAACATGGTTTGGATATAGGACAAGCGAAATCCTAGAAAAGACACATAGGAAGACCAGTCCCTTGTGGTATAATTTTAGATCTGGTTCAGGTATTAGGATCAGAAAGTACAATACAGCGGGGAAAAGCTAGTAAGAGCAAGGTGGCAGTAAGTTGTAGGAAACAAAAATATGGAAAGGGAGAAACTGATTGTATGCAGTAAACACATTGGGAGTTAAATATCATCACCGGAGACATTACAAGGTTCTATATATAATTAAGTAGTAATAGTAGCAAATGTGTTTAATTCCATGTGCCAGGCAGTTTTTAAACTTAATTTTGACCTTACACTATTAAGGTATTGGTTAATGTAATCAGTCTGCTACTTGTGTCATGAGTTTGCTATTATTATCCCTATTTTATCGACAAGACAGAATAATCTACTGGAGTTTTTAGAGCAAGTAAGCTGTGAATCTGGGCTACAAGTCCTGCAGCCTAATAGCAGAGACTCTGTTCCCAGCCACTATGAGGTATTGTCTAGGTACCAAATGATATACAAGAAGACATAATATTGAATTGTACACTTGAAACCTATATAATTTTATTAATTAATGTCACCCCAATAAATTTAATAAAAATAAAAATAAAAATTTTAATTAAAAATAAAAGAGGTGTAAGGAGCAGGCAATTACAGTAACACAGAAGGGAAAGATGGAGGGATCACAGTGGCCTGGGAGGCACAGCAAAGACTTCTTGGAGACTGTTTCATCTCCTTAGAGATAAAGTTAGCATTTTCATATGTGGAGAGTTGAAGCTGTTGGGATCACATTTAATTAGACATCAGAATAATAAAAATAAGCCGATAAGTGATAAGGTGGTGTAGTGTTATTGGAACTTGCATAACTGTATGTGTGTGTGTGTTTAGAAAGCAGTAGCAAGTATTGAAATACAAAACAAACTGAACAATGAGAGGAAGGTAAGACTGTGTTCTTAAACATTTCAAAATGATATATTATGTAAAAACAAAACTAGATGATATTCTTAAGTAAAATTCAACTTGAGCCAACAAGAAAAAATACAAAAATTTAAAACATAGTTTTGATGTTGCATGGGAGCCTTTGTTATCTTTTCAACAAAGTTGCTAGAGGAATTTCTCATTATTTCTCTAGACATGGAGGATTTCAGGGAAATAAACAATTATTGGCCTACCCATCAAACAGCCATTACATGGTGCCCAGAGACAGAGTGGGTTTATCTTCTGCAGTCTCAAATCATGTAAGGTGACACCTCAAGTGACTTGATGTATGAGACTAGAAGGAGTGTAATAGTGTGAAGTCCCAAAAGACAGTCAAATTGCATGATACGACTTTTCCAAGTTCACTAACTTTTCACGACTCACTTCTTAAAGACATCTTGCACATGCAATACGTATACCCATTGGGAGAAATCTTTATTAGTGTCAAGGCTGTAGAGTAGTGTCTGTTCATACTGTAGGCCATATTCTTTATGGATTTTAGCTTTTGTTACATATGTGTCCCACTTTTCCAAATAGATGATAAATTATATGATATCATCTTGCTCCCCAAGTTTATCTCATTTATCTACTATGTACATGATTGCCATATGTTCTTAAATAAAATGAATATATATGTATTCTCTGGCTAAAAGCTTTTCAATGGCTTTCTCATTGTTCTTAGATTCCAAATTTCATGCCATCACTTGTATCTCGGTTTGTTTGGGTAGCTATAACAAAATTCATAGACTCATGACTTAAACAAAGATATTTATTTCTCACAATCTCAGAGGCTGAGAAGTCCAAGATCAAAGTGCTGGCAGATTTGGTGTCTGATTAGAATCTGCTTCTTGGCTTGTAGACAGCCAGCTTTTTGCTATGCCCTCACGTGGTCTTTCTTTGGTGTGCGCTATTAGGGAGAGATCACACACACTCTCTCTTTTCCTCTTCTTATAAGGGCACTAATCCCATCATAAGAGTCCTACCACCATGACCTAATATAAACCTAATTACTTCCTAAGGGCCCCACCTCCAAATACCATCACATTGGGGGCACTGTTTCAACAAGTAAATTTGCAGGAGACACAAATATTAAGCCCATAACAAGCTGTGAGATGTCATTCCAGTCTTTCCCTCAGACCTTTCCCTCTACTCCTCTCCCTCCACAATGTTCCATATAAAATTATATATATATATATATTTTTTTTTTCAGTGTCTTGAATATCCTTGATGTTTACTAATATTTGCTGATGGTGGCAATTCTAATAAGAGTGAAAATAACTACATGGTTCCATGACTTAAAAAAGAAAACACATAATGTTTTCTTTTTAAATTTAGCATTCTCTCTTTTTGATTTTAGCATGGACCTTCCCTTTATTAGAGTCTTTTTTGCTCCACAGCCATCAACCAAATGTTAGCTGCTAACTTGTCCTCAATATGGTTTAGTTTACAGCACTAATACCAAGATTTTGATAAATCAAGGGAATGAGATCTCTAACAGTGGTATAACAAGCTGATGGGAAAATATTTTTGTTGGGCATGGGGAGTCTTCTTAGCACTATTTCTGTATTTCCACAAAATTAATGATCTATATAGACTGAGGCTGAGAGCTGAGATTTTCTTTCTAGACTGGAGCAACAGTGAAAATACTAAGATTCATCTAATTTAGGCAATGAGCCCCGCAGTACAAGCCTGACTATGTTAGCCTGCTGGGCTCATTGTATTTCAGGGTTTGACCTAAAATGTGGAAAATCTTCTTTACCAATTTATTAATAGCTAGGGGCCTTATTTGTGTCTTTCATTGTAGTCGTGGTGGTGGTCAGGGGTCCCACCTTTGTCCCCCATGCCACCAACCATTTCCTAATGAGTGGACTAAGCCAATATGCCACGATTTTCTGGCATTCGTATCTGCTTATGAATAATAAAAATGCAATTCAAGCATATGCCTTCTCCTTCTGTGATCTTCTCATTCTCTGCTCTTGCTCTTAATGCACAGTGTTAATGTCAATTCTGTCTGCTTTAATTATGTTAAGAGGTTATGTTGGAAGGTTATCCATTTAGTCTTTAACAGCATGAAATAGCACTTATATTATCATTGTCACTTTCTGCACATAAACAAGAACTTGATTAACAGTAACTAACCATGAGAAAATAAATATTCCCTTAAATGCAGACATTTTTAGTGGATAAGCACTAGGTGTCACTAGCATACTCTCAACTACAATTATGTATACCTTCAGAGAAATCAATGTTGAGTGAAGCAAACTGATGAAGAAATATAGGCATTCTGAGAAACAATGGGAACCTATTTTTTTTTTAGCAAATAATATTTATTTATAACCAGACAATTTAAAAAATATTTTAATGGATTATAGTGAAAATAGTAAAGTAACTTTGAGATATGTGGGAGACTATCGTTATATATATTAGATATGTACCTGGAAATTATGTGTGAATCAAATATTTATAAATTGAATATGCTTTCTCACTGACTTATTTTACAATTTTAGACAAGTAACCTTACCCCTTCCTCCCCATGCTTGCAGTTTAGTACCATTTTAAAATAACAATCATTTTGAGGTGGTGGAAATGTTTTATATTTTTAAGTCAGTGGCAAGTCCATGAGACTATACATTGAGCTGACTACTTGGGATTTGACACTTTACTGTAAAAAATATATATTCCCATAAAACACAAATAAAATCATAATTATTCATCTTAATGATGTTTTTAATAGCTTTTTGCTTTTGTAAGCAGATATTCTATGATTAAGTAATTATTCTACATAACATTTGCAAGTATTTAGTCAAATGAATGCTAAATCCATCTGATTTTTTGCATGTTTTAAAATATGTAACAGAGCTAATTCCCACATCTTGGGACTGCTTGCCACTCAATAAGGACTGAATATTTAGTTTTAAGGGACCACCCTGGTGATTTTCACATTGATATGAAACTATTTTGTTGATTTCAATAACTTACCTTTGAATATGAAGAGATTTGATAAATGTGAACAGATATGCTATTGACTAAGTAACAGCTGTTTCAAATTGTGAGCTTTGCGCAGTGACAGTATCACAGCCAATGAGGTTTATTCCAGGTGTAATTATTGCTAATTAAATTGTGTCCATTAATTTTTCTTAAGGCATAAATATCAGCATACTATAAAACCACTGCTTAAATTCAATTACGTATGCGAGTTCTCGTAAAGCTCAGATATACAGACAATCTACTGAATAATTTTTGTTTCAACATAGTCTACTAACCCAAATACTAAGTATAAGCCTTATCGTTTAGACTTTTTCTGTAAACTGGGTGATTAGCTATTTCATTAAATTTCTGAAACTTGGAATTAAAAGTTTGGAAAAAATTCTTTCAGGGAAAGTATGTGTGCTTTTAAAAAATCTTAATAACACACAACATATCTAAGCTTTCTATACTTTGTTCTTTTTAACCAAACCACTTACTTCTTGTTACCCAAAATGACATATCTCTTTCCAAATTTTCAGTTTGCCTATCTGAGAAAAGGAAAAAGAATGGAGTTCCTAATCTCTCATTGCTTAATCCATTTATTGGACCTATGCTGATCTTTGAGGTTGCCTGTCATGTTTTCACTTTGCCTACCGACTTAAATTTCAGTTCATTGATCTGCTCAGACTTTAGATTACATCTTGATCCCCATCTGAAACCTGATCCCCCCTATTTTAGAATGAGTGCCACCATGGCACAAAATTTTGTATGCTATTTCTTCACATTGTTGTTAGAAGCTAGAATATCTATACCTAAAAGGAAACAATTTAGGTGAAAAAATAATTATTGCATTTCTATTATGTGCCAGGTATAAAGCTAAGGAATGGGAGATACATATATATGTTTAAACATGAGCCCTAATCTTTCAGACCTTACAATATTCTGGGAGTCCCCTACTCATAAATGATCATTTTAATATTTTGATGAATACCTCCAATACACTAATTTTATCAATCCCAATAGAAGAGATAGAAGATGATATGTTTGATGCAATGATCTAAAAATAATCAATCTTTTTCATTTGTGAAGCAAAGAATAGAGAAAGAATAGTTTTTATATAATCGTGATGGTTAATTCTCATTTGAGCATTTCTATTAGACTGGACAAAGAGATCATGCAAGATCAAGGCTAATAAACCCAAACACTACACACACACACACACACACACACACACACACACAGACATACCACACACACACACATCGTGATATATATCACGATATAAGTCAGGCGGCACCCAGCAAGCATGTCGAAACCACTTGACAGCTATGAAAGGCAGCTTCCCTTTCTGTTTCTCAAAAGCCTGATTATTTTTGACTAATATTTCCAATCCTGTTCTTTTCAATAATATACTATAGGAGGTGAAAATACTGAGTGTTTCTTTTCTTCTTCTGAATTTCTTTTTCTTCAAAGAATCATATTTCCTATAGGATTCTCATTGGTAGTTCATGGAGAAGAAAAATGTAGAAAAAGAGCCTACATGAATGATGAACAAGATGTATTGTGGAGTTAGGGGTCATTCTTGTCTGGTACAGCTAGAGATGGAGGTTCCGCTAGTGTGTTTGGGAAGGTTGCAGCCATTACTCAGGGCACTCTGTCAGCTCTGGGCACGGTATGAATCCCTGATGCTATAGCAATGTTCTGCGCCACACATTATGGTGTCTCAAGGACAGACCCAGGCAAGGAAGAGAAGCATCCGGAGTTGGCAATATGAAAGATAAGTTTGCACTTGATGCCACAGACCAAGAAATGATAGTTTAATATCAATCATCACAGACAATTGCGAAAGAACTGGATGTTCATAAATAGAAGATATATTACCCGTTATGAGGCAAATCTATCGCAAACAGTACCCCAACACTTACTGACTGAAAATTGAATAAGCATCATATCTCCAAGAGCAAATAAGTTCAAATAGATGTGTTTGTCAAGATGAAATTGAATTGACCTTCAAGTGCCTTGTACTTCTAGGGTAGCAACTAGAGAATAGCATCATTTAGGGCTTCATTACCATAAACTGGAGGGAAACTTTTGACATTGTCATGAAATGCTAGTAGTTCTCAACCTTAGTTCATCATTGAATATATATATATATAATTTTTTATTAACTGTTTACAACACATGTGTCTGAGTCATAGAATATGAGATCTAGACAGAAACTTATAGATCATCTATACAGTGATCCCAAGCCTTGTTTATAGCAGAATGACCACCAGGGAGAGTGGAGCTTTCAAAGTACAGATTCCTTTGCATCACTTCTAAAGATTCTTAGTTAGTAGCATGTTGGTTTCCTTGGAATGCCATAACAAAGTACTACAAACTAGGTGGTTAAAAAATAGCAAAAATTTATGGTCTCACAAAAATCAAGGTGTCAGCAGTTCCAGCCTCTCTCTGAAATCTGTAGGGGAATCCTTCTGTGCTTCTTTCTAGATTCTGTTGGTTGCCAGCAATCTCTGGCATTCTTTGGCTTGCAGAAGTATCTCTCCAATATCTGCCTCCATCATCACATGGACTTCTTCCCTCTATGTGTAGCCTCTGTGGCTCTTCTTCACTTATAAAGACACCAGTTATATTAGATTAAGCCTCACTTCATTTCAGTATAGTTTCATCTTACCTAATTACATCTGCAATGACCTTATTTCCAAATAAGTTTACGTTGTCTGGTCCTGATATGAAGGACTTTAACATATCTTTTGAGAGGAATGAAATTCAATACATAACAAAAGTATTGGAGTGGGATTGAGCATTATTTAGGTAATTGATGGTCGCCACCTTTGAGAACCACGGTCATCCAGTTCAATTCTCTTCTTTTACAAAAGAGGAAACAAAAGGCTAGATACATCTAAGAACTGTGAAGTGACAGAGTAGGAACATTCATAAACCATTCACATACTATGTAAACTGTCACCTTCTAGATTCCTACTTAATTATTATGATAACAATGGTACTTCTTTGAACTTAGATTAAGAACACTTAATAGTTCTCAACTTTAATACAAAGCTCTGCAACTTTTTATTTTTATTTCTATTTTAAAACTTACTGCATAATACTTAACCCAAGAGTTTTAAATTTAAAAAATTTTTGATAGCTATCTTATTCAGGTATTCAGGCAACACTGATATGAGGGCCAATTCAATTTGCAACTGTAAAGAAGTACACAAATACATAACCATATATGTTTTATCTAAGACGGTGAAACATTTTTTGAAACTTGATGGATTATTTTCCACATGTGGATGCTACTCGAGGCAACACAAATGGTGACTTAGCTGTCATTAATTTAAATAAAATAGTTCTGAGGCATATGAAGCATATATATGTAGAAACTGAATGATAAATGTAAAGTGGGCCTAGTGTACTTCCTAATGACTTGGTCTTTCAAAGTTCTCATCTCCAGCTATACTTTAAGAGTGATGAAGCTTTGTCAAATTGTAATAAAATAATTCAGAACTAGAGTTTATTGTTCAAAGAGCAAAGACATCAAAATGCTTCCTGCATAATTGGAATTATGCACAACCCTTGGAACACAAAAATGCAAAAAAAATTGGGAGAATGTCACAAAACTTGGGACAGAAAAACAACTGGAATGAAGAATTAATATAGAAAACATGACAACTCTCCCTAGATATGCTGACATTTTCATAGTTTCTACAAGAGAAAGGAAGGCAAGATTGAAATCTATGTTGGATGATGTATGATCAGGAATATGGATTCAGAAGGCAATCTCACATTCTGCTATTCTTTGCCACACTTCTGACAATTAACTAAGAAGGAAATTTTAAAATTTCACTAGTTTTCTTAGTATGACAATAAAGAAGTTAAATAGTCAGCATTTTCTATTTCAGGAGCATGAGCAGGGACAACGTACTCTCTGAGGACAAATATTTACAACCAGCCTGCAAATTATCAGAATTGAAGGGCACTGCTTACATACTAATGCTTCTGAATATATATTTAATGAAGAGAAATGACCCAGGAAAAACTAGGCGATTTATACAGAAATAACTTCAAATTTGTGACATGTAAATTGAAAGTTACCATCTTTTCTGATCATGAGGGTATCTGAAATTCATATTTTGAATGCTAGGAAATTAGACTGTGATAAGACCAATTTCTTTATTGAATGAGATGACATGCAGAATATAATAAAAATATTAATCAAGTCATTTTCAAAATATCAGTGGTTGGCCATCAACAATAATATGGAGATAATTCCGAGCAAAGGAGCACAGTTAAATATTTTGAGAGACATTTCCAACTTCAGACAGAATTGAGAGTAAATGTGAAAAAAACGAAAGATGAATAATGAACACAAAGTAGAAGAGGACGTTTTATGTGGAGTAGATCAAGAGTAAAGGAGAAGAATCAAGCTGAAGCTTTCTCAAAAGCATTGTAGAGTAGTGTGTCTCAGAGTGAAGTCTTCAGACCACAGAGACCAGAATTAGAGACTCCTGCCACTTTTGTTAAATTGAAAAGTTTTGAAGCCTACCTTAAAACTACTGACTGAGAATATTGGTGGTCCATATGTTTTATCATATTCCCTCCTATGATTTTTATGTACCCTTAAGTTTGAGATACAGTACCTTAGATTTTATAAAACATAAAGAGAGATCAGAGGTGACAGCTATAAGAAATAAAAAGAAGCCTTATATGACGGGACTGAATAAAAAAAGTATAGTGTATAATTGAAAGGTTTATATAAACTTATTTAAAGAAAGAAAAAAGATAAGAGCAAAAGCAAGTTCATGGACTGACACTTGATTCCAGGAAAGGAAAAGGAAATCAATAATTTAGAAGCACATGCTAACAATTCAAGAAAGAGGGTGATATGATCAAGCTTGTAAAAAATGGCAGTGCCTTGGGATGTGCCTTTATAACTGAATTCCATACAACTTTGGAATATTGCTTGAGCAAACGTTAGGGTTCAGCTTTGAGTGACATACAGGAAAAAAAAGAAAAGATGAAATAGCCAACATATGGAGAGAATAGTTTCTGTGACTATTAAGGCCACCTTAGCTAGGAAACAGATATGTCTGCTATCTTACATCCGACTACTATTGTTTATCTGCATTCCAACTTCTGTGAATGCTTTTGGTGACTTTCATCCTGTAATTTTAGCATTTACTATTTTATAATTTCAATTATCTCCCAATACCCCATAATAATATAATTAAAATAATCATTTAATAATGCTAGTAGGGCTAAGGCTAAATTCAGGCCTGAAATAATGCCTGAAAATCCATAACTTTGAAAGAAGATTTAAATGCAATAAAATGTCATGGAGAACTCGAAAAATCCATTATTATGTGTTCTCCTATAAATTTAAGAGAGTATGTTATGAAATAATAATAGAGGCAATGCTCGGCAGAAGAATATGAAAGGGAAACTACCCTGTAACAGGTAAAATATACCTGCTTCAAAATATTCCCACAAGTTTACTTTTATTTACATGGGATATTTTTTATTAAATAATGCAAGTTTTAAACGACATAGATTTTCAGCAGTTCATCACATTAAGGTGCAACGCTCCAATATTGCTTGGGCCTAAAGTACATGATAGAAAGTTTCAGACAATTAGCTAGAAAAGAAGGAAAGACAAGTCATGGGGCTTCATGTGTCACATAAAGCCTGTGGAATTCAACCTTTGAGTGAGTTTTTTAAATATCATGACATTTTTAAGTTCTGTTTTAGAAAGATCTTTATGATAGCAGCATGAAGGAAGACAGGACTAGAGGCAAAGTGACCTGTTAGGGGACAAGTTTTATGATCAAGTCAAAGAATATCGGGATTTGACTAAGTCAGTGATGGCAGTTTGAGGGAAGAAAGCATAGCTTGAGAAGTACTGAGCCAGTGAAATATTGAGTGCCTACTATGTGCCAAACACTGTTCTCTGCTTTAGAATGTAAAATCCACAGCACTTGGAGTTTGATTAGATGTGTCAGTCAGAGTAGCTAACAATCTGCTAAAGGAATAGGAGAAAAGGGGAAATTCCTTCTAAGAAGTTCTGCAAAGGCTATTTAGACCAGAGAGAGTTTAAATTTCACCAGGAATGAAGAGAAAACGTTTGAGAGGCAAACACTGAAAAGTAAGGATGAAGCAGGCCAAGTAAATCAAACCAACCAAACCAAGGCCTGGATGTGGAGCACACAGTTCAGTTATAGAATGTGAATACAACTTGTCACTCGATTTAATGGGACACTCAGCTGAACATTTATATAAAATATACATTGGGAAGACTTTTGAAGGGCAGGATAAGGCAATGAGTTCATAACAAATTCAAGATCACACTTAATAGGAAAATTTAAAGATGACATGAGGCATGCATTCAGCCTTGGTATATGCAGAAGTATTTGATTTAAAAACAAGCTATCACATATAAGTTATTCAATGATATCTCTTTTGAATATTTAAGGTGCTTCTTGTAGACTGGGTCTGCTTTTTATAATTATTATCTGGAACAAAAATTTTATGCTGTCCCAAGACCCACCCATTTTTCTCCTATGTTAAAGATTTTGTATGGATTTGTTAGAATAAATTACAAGATAGTTTGATAGAAATCTACTTTTACTTATTCTGAATTAACACATTGTTATTTCTCTCTCATTGCAAATATATATTCCATATCAAATGCTAGTTACATATCAAAGAAATCATTTGCATTAAATCAAATATTGCATTCTTCTTCTTTTAAAAACAGAAAGCAGGCATTTAGCCATAAAAAAGCATTGCAAATTTCAGATCTTTCTTGTCTTTTAATTTGCAACTTACACATTCCGACTAATAACTCATTCAGTCTATGCGAATATAACTAATGATATAAAATCATTTGAAAATCATTTTAAGACTAAAATTGAAGGTTTGTTTATCTATTTCTATTCAATTTCTACCTAAAGATGTTTGAATTGGTTTCCTTCTTGAAGTGGGCTATACTTTTAAGCAAAAACATAAATTATCTTTTCCTAAAATCTGATTAAGAATTCACTGTTTCTAGGAAATCTTCAAGGATTGATTTTTGGCTACATGTTTTTTGTTCTATGCAGGACCACCATAGAATTTAGCCATTTTGAGCTTTTCTGAGTCACATCTGTTATTTAGCAGTAACCAGTAGCTCTAGCACAGGTTCATCAATAGTCTTTAAGATCAGTTTCTCCCCCTACCACACAAATGCAAATATACAGAGGATTCAATCACTAATAAATCCAAGGAACAATAGGTAAGATAAACATATGACAGTTTAATACATTGAGAGTTCCTTCTAGCTAAAAATATTTTGTCAATCACACTGAATCCCTTTAGAATCTAAAGAGAAAAAAATTATATACTTCTCATATCTTCCACCAAGTTGAAGGCAATCCTGAGCTGGACGATTAGAATAGATTTTAGTGGGGAAGTGAAAGAGGAGAAATACTCTGGTTACCAGACAGCAAAGCCTTTGTAACCCATCCTGAAAGAGAAAGAGATCTCATGAGGTTGGCATGGAGAGCTACCACCTATAAATGGGCTGAGGTCCTGGCCTCAATCTCTATCGCTAGCAGAATGACCAACTGAAAGCATAGGCAAGCAGGCAGACATCAGGAAAAGGAAGGGTTGCCAGCACACCTTTCCTCCCCGCTCACCTCTGGACACCTTGGGACATGGATGGAACTCAATGATGTTGTTTGATTAGACTTCTCATTTGTGGTGTTTGGCTCTTTTTCTAGATTTATCAGAGGAGCATTCTTTTTAGCCAAGTGTTCATAGGTCAATAACTACATAGCCTTATCGATCACTCTATTTTTCTATACATGTGTGATGAAAAACTCCCCACTGGATATGTTCTCTTTGGTGTTCCTTGCACAAAATGTCAATCTTTCTGTGATCTATACATACAAAGAATTTGTATTTTCCCCCTTTGTTACTCTTTCTATAAGATGTTGATTCTTCTGTGATCCACATGATCTTCTGTAATATGTGATAGGTCATGGAAAACTAAGAAAGTTTAATGGTAATACAGCTACAAAATGGATGCATAACATTGCTTTCCTGGGCAATACTATTCATAGAAAAATAAAAAAATCCTATATCCTAATCAGACTCTTGACTTAAACTCTTACCCATAGCTATTGGAAGTACAGTTCTATCAAATTCTCTCTAGTGGCCACTGTGACACTTTCAAGCTGATAAAATGCCCTTATTTAAGGTAACACAAAAAAGTATCAGCTGTCAGAGTGGAGAGTTAGCTATAGTAAGACCATGGCATGATGGTCCTTCCTGGTAAGAATCAACCTGCAAACAGAATCACTAATTGTGAGACAGTGTCCCAGAACCACTGAGGTGGTGGTAAAAGGATCTCTTTATCATCCTAGATCACCACTGAAAACAATGTCATGGAGAGCAGGAATCCGTAGAGAGAAATGAAGATTTTTCAAGTAGATAAGAGGAGCAAAAAAGAAATGGAGAGGAGTGTGAAGGGCAGAACTCTGTCACTTCAGGGGCCTGTAAACTCTATAAAAGTAAACCTGATACCTGACTCAGAGAAAAGATTAGAAAAACAGGCAAAAATAGTGGTTAAAGTATAACCTGTTAAGCCAGTGATTAAGAATACGGAAGTCCTCAAAATAGATTGATTATTATCCATCAGTTACCCTAAAAGATGAAAGCCAGATACTAAGCTGCTTTGGATACATATATTTAGGAATTACCAAAAGGGAGAGAAGCATAGCTAATATCCATTCTCCTTCTCCAGCAATTACTTGTCTTATCACATAAATCAACTTCCTGTTAAGCAGTCAGGCTCCCTCTTCCCTGACCCACCAGGAACACTGTGATCCTAGACTTCCACTGGGGAGTCAAAAATAACTTCTAAAGAAATACTTGATTTATTATTCTTCAGAGTATAAACAGGGAAGACACCTATATAAACAGGGAGGACTTCCTAACTAGTCTAGCCTCGGGGAACTGGATCCAGGAAAGAGAAATGGCTAGGCAAGGCTTATCAAGTCCTCCAAAACTGCAGGGGGTCAGAGAGTGGGACTTTGGTAGCCTGAAAATATCTGCACCCACCTTAAAGCTGTTTGTGTTACCAGAAAGCTTAATCAATAAATGAAAGATAAACTACAAGGAAGTAGCCCTACGGGTATAGTCCAACAAGGAACTTCCTGACCCAAAAGCCTGAGTGAGTAAGAGAATGGAGCTTCATTGCAACAGCTCACAAATATGATTTTAATGGTCTCTTAGTTTTCAAATATAAGACTAAAAGAGGAAAAAAAAGAGCATAAGAGAGATGAAAGGGGAATGAAACAGAGTGCGCGTAAGACTTCTCTCTTGTTATTACTACCAAATAAACCAGGAGAGAGGATAATTTAATGCCTCCATTTAACCATCATGGGAAAGGTTAATTTGAGCAGTGCTTGCTATAAAATATGTAACCAGTAACTGAAGTCAACAGTAACCTTGACAGAACTACTTAACAATTCTCTACCCTTCTTTGATGAGCCTCCTCCTTGAAGAAACCTCACTTCTCCACTCAAGAAAATCCATCCCTTTGTTCCCTCAAATCTTTCTCAGAAGCTTGCAGAAAGGTAGCAAAAGTTTTCTTAAATACTCAACCTCTTGGAGAGTTCTGGTCAAGATGGAGTAGGTAAACATTGTGCTCACCTCCTCTCACGATCACATCAAAATTACAACTAAACTATAAAACAACTATCAATGAGAATCACCTGAAGTTTAGCTGAACAGAAGTCCTATAACTAAGGACATACAGAAGAAAGCTCATAGAGTCTGGTGGGAAGGGCAGAGATGTAAAATGGGTTGGTTCCACACCCACATGTGGTTGAGAATCGGGAAGAATATCTCAGCTGTGGCAGTCCCTCTGGAAGAGCAAGGGGTCGCAGCCCCTCACGAACTCCTCAGCCTGGAGCACCAGTGCCAGGAAGAGAAGTCCCCACTACTTATGGCTGCGAAAACAGTAGAAATTGTGGCTGAGTGAGATGGAAAGCTGTTGGAGACTTAGGTATTCCTCTTAAAGGGTCTACACATGAAATTACTTGCTGACAGACTCACACACTCTGACTAATCTTGATTATAGGTCCTTGCTCTCTCTCTTCTCCTTCTGGTACCCCTATGATGCAAATATTGGTATGCCTGATGTCGTCTCAGAAGCTCCTTAAATTGTCCTCATATTTTTTGATTCTTTTTTTCTTGTTGCTGTTCTAATTGGGTGTTTTCTGCTTCCTTATCTTCCAGATTGTTGATTTAATTCTCTGCTTCATCTAATCTACCATTAATTCCCTCTAATGTATTTTTATTTCAGTTATTGCATTCTTTATTTCTATTTTTTTATGATTTCTGTTTCCATTTTTATGTTTTGTATCTTTGTTGAAGTTCTCACTGAGATCATTGAAAACTTATTTGAAGAAATAATGGTAGATAACTTCCCTAACTTAGTGAAGGAAATAGACATACAGGCCCTGGAAGCTCAGAGAATCCTAAACAAGATGAACCCAAAGAGGCCCACACCAAGACACATCATAATTTAAATGCTAAAAGTTAAGGACAAAGAGAGAATCTTAAAAGCAGCAAGAGGAAAGCAATTAGTTATCTTCAAGGGAGCTCTCACAAGACTGTCAGGTGATTTCTCAACAGAGACTTTGTAAGCCAGAAGAGACTGGCACCAAATATTCAAAGTGATGAAACGCAAAGGCCTTTAATAAAGATTACTCTACCCAGCAAAGTTACCATTTAAAACTGAAGAGCAGAAAAAGAGCTTCCCAGACAAGAAAAAGCTAAAGGAGTTCATCATCACCAAGCTGGTATTAAAATAAATATTACAGGACTTCTTTAAGAAAAAGAAAAAAAGATTAAAAAATGAATAATAAAATGGCAATAACTACACATGTCTATCAATAATTATTTTCACTGAAATGGATTAAATGTTCCAATCAAAAGAAAGTATGGCTGAAGAGATACGAAAACAGGACCCTTACATATGCTGTTTACAAGAGACTCGCTTTAGATCAAAAGAATCATACAGACTGAAAGCAAAGGGATGGAAAAACATATTTAGTGAAAATGGAAATGAAAAAGAAAAAAGCTGGAGTAGCAAGACTTATACTGGACAAAATAGACTTTAAAATAAAGACTATAGCAAGAGACAAAGAAGGGCCTAGTAACCCCATTTCTAAGTATTTATTCAAAGAAATCCAAAATACTACTTGGATGGGACATGGGCATCTATATGTTTATTACAGCATTATTTACAATAGTCAAGATATGGAGCCAACCTGGGTGTCCATTTGTGGATGAATGGATAAAGAAGAGGTGGTACATATATACAAGGGAATATTACTCAGCTATAAAAAAGAATGAAATTTTGCCATCTGCAACAACATGGATGAACCCAGAAGGTATTCTGAGTGCAGTAAGTCAGACAAAGACAAATGTCATATGATTTCACTTACATGTGGAATCTAGAGAATAGGATAGACAAACAAACAACAGAAATAAGCTCATAGATATAGAGCATTTTGATGGTTTGCCAGATTGGGGAGTAAGGGTGAGTAGATAAAGGGGAGGGAGAGAGGATTAAAAGGTACAAATTGGTAGTTACAAAATAGTTATGGGAAGTAGAGTATAGCATGGGGAATATAATCAGTAGAATTGTAATAACCATGTATGGTGTCAGATGGGTACTGGGTTTATTGGGTTGATCATTTAGTAATTATATAAATGTCTAATCCCTGTATTATACACCTGAAACTAGTATAATATTGTATGTCAACTGCAATTGAAAAAAATAAAAATATAAAAATTAAAAAAAAACAGCCTCTTTTCAGTTTTGCTAAAAAAAATAAAAAATAAAGATAAAAAAGATACTGAAAGAAATAGTGCCCCAAAGTCCAGGAGAGTGTTGACAGGAGAAAAACTGAGGAGTCCCCAAGGGAAAAGTGCAGTCAGAAGATTAGAGTTGGAACTACGAGGTTCTATTTTCCCTCTTCATAGTCTTTATCTATGGTCAGGTTTCAAGGCTAGGGTTTGACTTTATTGGGTGTGGCGGTGGTTTTACTTTTTGCTCTTATTTAGTGTGAAACACTGTACTAGATCATTGGAACATAAAATAAAGAAGACATAGTTATTGCCTCAAGAGAGGTCAAGTTTTCTGGGTTAATTTGATTAGTCTTTTTTTTTTTATCAAGAAAATTTTGACTAGGCGGATATTTGTCATGTAGCAGTGCCAAAATACAAAATAATTATTTTAAAGCATCAATAATATTCACATTAAAACCTTACCTAATCTCTAACTTTTTTTCTCTCTTTCACTCCTACATATTCATGGATCAGAAATGGAATAGCACCAAAGATTAGAGGATAAACTCATTTTTAATTTCAAAAACTTAAAATATAATAGCTAATTTTTAAAGCCATTTAAAAATAGCTGTTTCAATGTGACTATATCTAAATGGCTGCATCAAACTGTGTGCATGAAATCCTCTTAGCCTCCTAAAATTCACAGTCTTCAGAAGAAATAAGCAAGAAGAAGAAATCATTTTCTGGATTATCCAGGAGAGATTACTACAGATAGAGCTGTGGTTTCCAGCTAGTGGAGGTGCAGTGCCAATGCCAACTTTTAATAATGAAAAAAATTAATGAGAGAGTCTATTTTAGATTTAGAGCAACCTTGGAGAAGACAGCCATCACCCATGACTTCTCTAGCATGATTTGATCAGAATCTTGAGTGAGACAAATAACCAGTTAGTTGACTTGGTTGGTCATTCATTCAGGGTTACTTTTTGGCCAGATGACTCTGTGCACTTCTGATTTTACAAGCTAAATGGGATTTGCCCCTTCTGTTGAACTCATGACACTAAGGCGTGCATGATGGCCACAATAGATTAAAATCAACTACTTTGGCAGTTCTTTGCAACTGAGTGAGATTTGATGTCTCTGCCAAACTACTCATCTTCCCAAAGCAGCATTCCTCAGAGTACGTGCTACAGAACAGTAGCGGCTTGGGTTTTAAAAACATTCCATGGAAAACAGATTTACTGGTCAAATGACTATGGCAGAGCTTGCACTAAACAATGTGGAATGTTACTCCAGGATTTCTCAAAACCGCAAATATGGGAGTGAGAGAAGTGAATTAGCTTTCAGACTTATTTGAGTTTTAACTCTATTTCTTACTAATTTTAACCTTGAGCAAGTTATTTAATCTTTCCAAGGTTTAATACACTCATTTGTAAAGTTAGAATATAAACACCCACATCACAGAATTGGTCCGTGGCTAAGCAAAATAAAACACCTAAAGCAGTAACATTTTTTTTATTTGTTTTGAGATGTAATTTGTATTATTATGTTTCTACATCATCATGCAATTTGGATTATATCTTTGTCGTGCCAAAACTATGAATTCAATTCTAATGTACAAACAAAGCAGAGGTATTGATAGTTTTTCATTCTACTTAATCGTTCTTCTATTAGATGCCCATCGGGAATCACACAGCAAATCTCTGCAAATTAGCTGACCATCTCATGCCTTTTTTTGTGTGACCTTAGTGTTATCTTATACTGGACATTGGTTTTTCTATTGGAATTCTATAGACCTTTAAATAGCCCTGCACTAATGATGCCAATGTATTGGAAAGGTAAATCGGTGCTTCTTATACAAAATGTATGTTTTTGCCGAGAAGCTAAATCTCATCAGAGGCACTGTCCTTTGTTCTCATATTACAGTGAGTTGAGCTACCTGGCTTGCATCTCAAGAGTCATCAGGATATCTGAGCTCTGAATTCCCAGCCACACCATCCATCTTCATCAAGGTGCAATAAATATGTCTGCAGAAGTCACTACCTTGGAGATAGTTCAAGTGTTAGTTTCAGCCCCAAAAGAACTCAAAGTAAGTTGTATCTTTTGCTCTTTAGAATGTTTCTAGCCTGTTTCATAAGAGATTACATTTCAGGAATAGAGAAGACTTTAAAAATTCTTTACCAAATACTTTGTAGGCATGTCCTTTAGAAAGAAGAGAGAATCATGACTATAGATAAGAAACTTAGTGTTATGCTATGGTTTATCTCATCTTACTCTTGCTCTTTAAATGATAGACATTACATTTTCAAAGTTACCACAGGCAGGTTCTGAAAGATAATGGCATGTAAGTATGATTATCTTTCTGTGTGAGAGATTGCTTTATGTAAGAGCTAAATAAATATTGTTTGTTGTTTCCTATTAGACACATATAATATCAAAGGTGGGAAATTCCAAACACTTGTAGGACAAACAAGCTGTAATTAAGGTTTTCATGGAGGCTATGGGCTCTGTATGGCAGAACAATTGTCACTTCTACATACACAGTTTATGCCAGCCAACTAATCTCAAAGTAGTTATTGAGCACTCACTGTATTGTCAAGTTTATATGCCAAGCTGCAAAACGTAGCACAGAGGATCTCTGTCCTCAAAAGTTTACTGTTTAAGATCTGGAGATTCAAATGATGAAAGATAAATAAAAGTCAATAAGTAAAGGCATGAGCACAATGTAAGTTCTATGGGAATTCAGAGAAGAAAAGATGTTAGTGGGCTGTAGATAGGCAAGATGGCGTCCTTGGAAGAAAAGAATTTGGCTGAAACCTTTGAACCAGGGTAAAATTGCATTGGCCAAGAAGAGGAGAAGGAAAGAAATTCCTGGAAGTGGAAAAAAATGGCAAAAAGAAGAGTAAGTGAAGAAACCAGTAAAACAATTATTTGGAGTGAAATGAATTAATAAAACAATGATCATTTTTTGACAGCTGGATATGAGGAAGTTGAAAAAAACTCTGAATCTATAATTTGACCAGACGAATAGATCATGGGTGATATTACAGATTCTTTAGCCAAGAAATGACAGTAGGAGACTAGTGCAACAGGAAAATAAATTGGGTAGTTTTTATGCAGAAAGAGTTGGAAATAAAGAGGATGAAGTGAAGTAACTGAAATGGCCTGAATATGAGTTACTGAGGTTTTGGATGGGAGTCTTAGCAAGAGGATGAATAGAAGATAAGCAGAGAAATATTGAAAGGAAACTCTAGCAATGCATGGGTCATAATTGCAAATGCTTAGTCAATGATATGGAGAAAGTATTACATGTGAAAATTATCATACGAAATGCTACAAAAGTCACGGGTTTTAGAATTACATTTGAGTTTGTATTTTACCTTGCTCCTTGCCAACAGTGTGATCTCAGGAAAATTATTTGTACATAAATTTTCCCCAATCTAAAATTAGATTATAGTTGTTTACATGAGGATTAAACAAGATAATGTGTAAAATGTCTAATAAGTGCTTGGCACTTAGTAGGCACTCAAGAAATATTAGCTTCTTGTTTCACTTAGGTAGTCCTAAAACCTCCTATAGGCAGAAACTGGAAATCAGGTTCAAGTTCAGTGGCTATGTTAATGTCTGAATGTTTATATTCCCCCAAATTTATATGTTGATATCCTAATCCCCAACGCGCTGGTACTTGAGGTGAAGCCTTTAAGAGACGATTAAGTGATAAAAACAGAGTCTTCATGACACTTTTGCCATGTGATGTTACAATGAGAAGAGGGCTGTCAATGAAACTGGTTCTCACCAGACCCCGAATGTATCTGCACTATGATTTTAGACTTCCCAACCTCTATAACTCTGACAAATAAAGTTCTGTTCTTTATAAGCCAACTAATTTATGATATTTTGTTGTAGCTATCTAAATGAACTAAGGCAGGCAGGAAATGCAATTAGATATCATCCACAAAGAAGTGTTGTTTTGAACCGTATCAGAAATGTTCTCTTTGAGGAAATGAATGAGCAAGCTTTGGGGAAAGCTGAAGATGAGAAAAGAGGGAGCTGAATAAAGATGAGCAGTAGATATGAGGTAAGTTTAGTATGGTATTTAGAACCTATTATGCACTCGTTAAATACAAGCTGTTAATAATATTATTATTATTACTATTCGAGAGGATCAAAGATTTGGGAATGAACCCTAGAGAGAATAAAGTCACGGTCATCAAGTGAAGTAGAAAAGTTAAAGTGAGGACATCTCTAGTACTGTAAGTTGTAAAAAGATGAGAACAAGGACTGCAAAGCCATTCCATTCAAGTCAAAGTAATTGGTGACTTAAGGGCCTGACCTCTGTAATTCTTGTTTCTAGTTGAGGCTTCTACGTAATTTAAGAGCAAGACTCTGTGATGTTCACATAGCTACCTGAACTGTGAACGATATGTATTTTATTCACCATCACCAAAAATACTTCTTTAGCAGATGCTTCACCTGCCACAGAAGAAAGAGAGAATCAGGGTTCTTAAAATAAATGCAACTGGTGACCTATTTTAACACAGGGGAAAAGAGCAAACTATGAATTAATAAAAAACACAATTGCCTGTGATGATTTTTAATAAAGCCGAACACCAAATATTGGCTTCCCTTGTGTTGGAAAATGAATAGATAAAACACTTTTTGCAATGACCTGAAGGCTTGGCTAGAGAGAATAAATAAATTATTGACACATGAGGAGGAGACAATTCCTCATCCACTGTTGAGCTTTTTATTCTTTGTGGAGCAGATGGTCTAAATAAAGTAGCCAAAAATAACAGGTGGGTTTTATAGCATTAAGCCACTGACAACACTAAGCGTCTGCAGTTTAAATCACGTTTAAAATATTAAGCCTTAAAACCACCTTTGAAAATAATCTTTTATATTTACAAACGCCTTTGTCCATTTTAATTGCTATCAAAGCGCAAGGACGAATGTGAGCATGAACACATATTTAGAGACAATACAGGAGAGACAGATTGGAAGAAACAGCTGCTCTTTATGGAAATGGTTTAACACAGGTTGTTAAACCATGTTGATAGACTCTAACTGATATAAATAACATCACCTCTTCTGGGACCAAACAAAAGTTAGGTCTAAGTCATTGCTGCCAAAATATGGCTATCTCTCATCTCTATCTACTATATGGAAAGCTACCACAAAGAAGTTAAATACATTATTTTTCCTATCATTTGTCATATGCATAAGTCCAAATACGGAAGTCAAATTGCAGTTTCAATAACATCTATTCTACATCATTCTACGTATTTGTCTTATATTGTGTATTTTTATAAGTTGAGGAAGGAAAAGTTCTGTGAGGTTGGAAGATATAAGGGGGAATATAATACTTGGGCCATTAGCAGAGTATATAGTCTAGCTCTACTCAGAGATTATTGCTTTATTATAGTACTTTTATTAATTATATGCATTTGATAGCTAGAGTTTTAAAAGTAAAAATCATGTCTCCTTGCATTCCTTCCCCAATCTCCCATTTCTCTAGAACAACCACCACTAGCATTTTCAAGAGTAACTTTCAGAATCTGCGCATATACATTGACGGTTAAAAAATGCTCAAACCATTAAACCAACAATGAATTTTAAGAAACTTTTACATTTATGAATCATCTTCATCCTTCTTGAATAATTTAAAAGCATAAGCGCCTTCCTGAGTATGAAGCATGAATTATAAAAAATAAAATTATGTCTCTACTTAATGTTTGCAACTTGCTTTTTTTAAAAAAAACATCAACACTGCCTCATGGACCTCTTTTATTGTCATTCACGGCGATCTCCCTTCATATCATTTAATGACTGTGCCCTTTCTTAAGGTATATTTTAGTTTATTTAGTTATTCCAAAATGAATGGGTATTTGTTACTTCCAATTGTCACCAAAATAAAGCTTCAATTAACACTCTTGTAGATATATACTTACTTGTGCTCTTGTATAAGTATTTTTATAGTGTTTACTGCTAGAGACAAACCTGATAGCTCAAAGGTTTTGTGGATTTTTATTTCAATACCTTTTGGAATACCTACTTTTAAGACTTCTCTAATTTCATTGTACTTTTAATACTATGTTTTTCTCTTTAAATATAAAGTGCCTATTTATTTAGGGGACTACCATGTCTTTTATTCTTTCATCTCAGAGTTGGCTGCATTTGGGAATAAATTAAGAGTTATGTGCTGTTGTTGACAGCATATAAAATAGGGAAGGAGAGATGGTAAAAGATAAAAAGGATTTCAAACCTTTTAAAACTCCTTTTAAAGAGATCTGATAGTGTCGATGCTGCCACTAAGACATAATAATAATTAGTAGTAACCATATATCTTCGATAAATCACTTGTTACATGTGCCCCTTAAGCTTTGATTGTCAAACAAAATCTATCTTATGTAAGGTTAATACAAATGCTGATGCTTGCAAAAGATGTAGGGGATGGGTTAGTGGTGATGGTATATTTAGTCAAGAGACAATTTCTGACAAATAGCAATAAGAAAGATGTTGGCAACTTAGTATCATGGTAGTTGCAATGAGGCTATATGAACATGAAGAAATGCAGAAATGAGAAAGATAAAGAATGAAATCCTTGAAGAAGATTCTAAACAATTGGAATAATAAAAAGAGAGCTTGCCTATGTAAAGAACACACAAATGGTATCTGTTTATGAGATTCAAAATGTTACTTTGGGCCTTGTCTCTAGTATCAGAGTCGCAACAAAAAATCTGGGCAGCTTCTCACTGGCTGCTCAAAGGTTGTCCATTTCTTTTGTTTCACAACATTTCGTTACCTTAAAACTCTTGTTTATAGCAATCGTTCTTGCTGGGGCTTCCTTCTTTCTTTCCTTCCCTTTCTCCTCGATCCCTCTTATGGTGATTATGTTCATGTATTCTGTGGTAAATTAGCCTGGGTTCAAATCTTGGCTTAAACTATTTAACAGTCATCTAATCTTAGGCATTTGTCTTTCTGAGCGTTACTTCCCTAAGCAGGAAGGGTAATAAGTGTTTTTTTTGTGTGTGAGAATTAGATGTAGTAATTCATATCAAGTGATTGGTATAGTGCCTGGCACCAATATGCATCCAGATATCATTTATTATTGTGATTAATATTAAGCACCTACTATTTTCCAGACTCTTTGCAAGATACCGAAAATATCCAGTGAAGTAAGATATGGCCCATTGAGAAACCTATGATTTAGTATTTCCAGCTAGACTTTATTCCTGTTGCTGGTGAAAACTCCTGGTAAGGTGTTAGGCTACTTTTTTCCCCACTTCGAACAGGAAGAGAAGCTCCAAAATAAGGTACTCAAATCTCAACCTTTCATACAATAAAAACTTACCTTATCCAAGGTGCAAAGTGGTCAAAACCAGCCCAGCCTTTCAGATACACAGTCAAGCTGCCGACTCTAACACTCCATATTTCTCTTCTCTGTGGGCAAAAAGGTTCTTTCCAGCCATATCTACAGTGTCATATCATATGGCCATACCTCTGGTATCAAGGAAAGTGAAACTTTCTGACATGAAAGTGGTTGGAAGAATTGGAAAAATAATCATGTGTTCTTAGTTCCTGTAATAAGTCTGTTCTAAGAACTTTCTCATTCCTAGAGAAAGGAACCCACTCTAACTGGGTGGTGGTCTATGAAGTCTTCATAGCAGAGAAGCAACGTAAAATTCTGGACTTAAGCTTCTATGTAAGCCTTTAGGTCTAACATGGTTGAACAAAAGCATTTTTTTTTTTTTTTAAATTCCACTCTCATCTCGTAAACCCACTGTGAACAATGAAAAAAAGAAAAATAGAAGAGAAAAGCTCTTTATCTCCTATGAAACAAGGAAGGTTTTTACAACCTCAGACTGTACACGTACCTTCCAAATACTTCAACAGCTATGCTTATATCACAAAAGCATTGAACTTGTTAGGTCTCAAAGAAATTGCAAACAGGATGACAACTCTTGAAAAAAATCTCATAGGAAGATATAAGGATTCAAAGAAATTATAAGACAATGGATAGGGAAAAAAACTGAGCTAGCACAATTCATACAGAAAATAATAAGAGAAAAGTAAATCATGATAAAGAAGAAAATCACATTAGGAGTAATATAATAATAATAATAATAATACTAATAAAGAAAGAACAATCATTGTTTGCTAATTGATAGATATGGAAGAAAAAGATATTCACTACATCCATAATTGCTGAGCAAGAGCGTGGAACAAGTGGAAGAGTTGAAATTATGAAGTAATATCACAGATGAAAATACCACTGAAATGAGAAAAAACATGCATCTGCAAATTGAAAGGGCACATTTTATCTTTGAAAACTTTGGAATCATCTGTCTGACATATTTTGTAAGAGTTGCAGTCCTTCAACAATTCAGGGGGAAAAATTGAGCATGTGACAAGAAAGGCAAATAGTACACAAAGGATAAAAATCAGGTTAGTCACAGATGTCTCTAAGGCAACATTCAATTCCGGAAGAAAGTGAACAATATCTGCAAAGTTGGGGGAGTTTACACTGTGGAAAAGTGTCTTCAAAGGAAAGGTAACAGACATTTCCTCAAAGTTAGCAACTTGTTAACAATTTAGGGACCAAAACACTGTTGTGCAGAATGAATATCAGGCAGACAAGAGATGAAGCATAAAAAAAATCAGATGTGGAAAAAACATGATAAAAAAATGGTGGTAAATGGTTAATCAATTTAAATACAGAATTTTGGGAATTATGATTTCAAATCAAAATGAAAATAGATACTGTATAAAGTAGAAACATAATTTTTCATAAATACTTTTATATGAACATGTAAAGAATTTTTAAGGATGAGTGCCTCTTGAAGAAATCATTATTTTAGTCTTACTTCAATTTCTTTTTCTTTGTCTAAGTTCCATAATTTTCATTTTAAATAATAAACATAGGATGATAATACTTTTTATTCTATTACCAATTGATTTTTCTATGAGGATATGTATAAAATAATGTTCACAAAATAGTTAACTAAAGTAATTTGGAAGTGGCAGAAATTGGTATGGTTTTAGAAATGTTTTTTCTTTTCACCTTTCTGAATGACTTGACATTTTCTTAATGAGCATCTATTAATTTTACATAAAAAACCCTTTTAGTTAGCTTCATTTCTAATAAGATGGGAGAAGAAAAGAGAAAGGCAATAAAATAAAGCAATAACTATTTATGCTTTTTCTAAGATACCATAATTCAACCAATGATTTCAAAATTAATGTAAAGATGGGTCACAAAATCATACTATTCTGACTACTTTTGAGTGTGTTTGAAACTTTGCTCAATACAATTTTTTTAAAAACTCTATTTATGAGTTATTTAATAAAAGGTCAGACTTTTGGCATATAGCCCAAGAATCTCTTAATATTGTGCTGAAGTTTCACAATGAAAATAAAATGTCTTTTTTTCCTGTTTTGATTGATTGTTTTTCATGACAAAAATATTAGAGCTAATCAAGGATGAAATTTATGATTTGGAGAGCTTTTCAACTACAAAGGTGAATTTGTGTATATATTTTTTAACCAGAGAAAACTGAATTGCGAAAACTTTATTGTTTCCATTTTTCAAAATTATTCTTTATTTGATTTAAACCAGAATAGTTCAATGACAACGGAACAAGGAATGTAAAATTATGATGGCTGAGGTTGAATAGGCAGGTGGATTTTGATGTAGTATCTGAAGCTAAAACTACATTATAAAATTCATATAATTCTATTTGTTTTGGTTAAATTACTAAGCATTTGTTTATTTTTCATGAGCAGAGTATTTTATTACTGTATTACAGAATTTTTTGAATACCTGACAACTTCTTGTGTGGAAAGAGAGAGAGAGACAGAGAGAGACAGAGACAGAGAGAGACAGAGACAGAGAGACAGAAACAGAGAGAGAGGAGAGGAATTAAATACAAGAAAGAAAAATATTTGTTATCCTTTCAAAACCACTTAAAACTCATTCAGTCCCCTTCGTTAACAAACCTAGCATCACAAATAAAAGACAAGAGAGAAGAATTTAATGTAACCTTCTGAGATTATATAATAATCAAATTCATAAAATACTGAAATATGGACTTTATTCTCCTGCCTCGCATTCCTTGCAGTTGAGCAATGAAAGGCAAGAATGTTGGAAATGACAACTGGTGACCTTATTGGGTCTCTGTGTGGCCCCAGAAATGTAATTTCAGAGCAGAGAATGAAAAAATATTCTATCTGCTATTTTTTCCAAAAGGAAATACAGTGGTTACTGAGTCCCTGGCAGGAGATAGAGTGTGATATTAATCTATTTAAGGTGATACCATTCCAATGCCTCTATAACAGTGGCTTTTAACTTGGAGATCATGGATCTATTGGTCTATGAATAAGTTTTAGGGGGTCCATGAAATTTTGACATTTCTATATACATGATTTATTGAAGAGAGAATCCTGAGATTAAGAATAAATGCTCTAGCAGTATTTAATCTAAATGATACTTAAGACAAATAGCAAAAAACTTATACCTTCATTAAATATTAATTTTTGTAAATGACACCCCATAAAATTGTAGGCTCAAAGGAAACGTTTAATACACTAAAACAGGAACTAAAGACTTGTTCTGTAAGTTTTGCAAACTATACGTACTAGATTCTTCTAACAAGAAGGCTCAGAAACCTGACCTGTTCTTGGGATGACAAAAATCACAAATGTACAACCATCCCCTAGGTTGGTGGACATGTTCTCTAGCAGTAGAGGGTAGAAAAATAAGCTCAATTTGAATGCCAGGCTACTTTTCTTTTAATTCCCCCACAAAAAGTGAAGTTAACATCTATAGAATAGAATAGCATCATTACATTCTTTGGGAATTATAGTAATGCATTATATAAGCCATGGTACTTACTTTTTCTTTTAGAATCATTACCACTTAGAATACAAGCAAAAACAAGTGTGTATCATGACCTAAAACTCTATAGATCATCTTTTGGAGCTGCAGGTATGAGAAGAAGTTTAGAAAGACTACCAGCTAGAGCTTTTCATATTTCTCAAGCAGACATCTCTTGAGCCATATCTAAGAACAAACTGATATACAGCCTGTTTTCATAGTAGTAAATCACCAAGTAATGGTCTTCTGTTGACCTTTGTATTATATAATAAAGACGTGATTTAATATTAAGGTTCCCAATCTTTCCTCATAATATTGACATGTCAGAATTTCAGGTCTAACTGTAAGTGTTAAGCTTTTGCGAGGGGAGGCGGGGAAACTAGATCGCCTTTGGAACCAAAAAGAATAATGTTATCATAGAAAGCTAAGAAGAGAGACTTGAAATTACAGTTTATTCTTTTTGAAAACACTAAACTCTACACGTCCATTTGTGTTCCTCAAGTACCAAAAGACATTTATTTCTTCATTACCTTTTCTAGTTGTCCGTTGCTCATTTATAAGGAAACATTAACTTTAAAAAATGGCACAGCTCTTTTTCATTTTTTTTTTTTTTTTTTCAAAATTGCACAAGATCTGGTAGGACTAGGAGAGTAAAGAGAAAGAAAAGTTAGTTAAATTCTTCCCTATTCCTAAGTTCACTTTTCTTCCTGGCCAAATGCAAGAATGCTGTCTTTCTCCTCTCCTCCCTCACATACCCCACTTTTGAATTCTATTTATTCTTTGTAAAAAGTAGCTGACATTATGCTACTGTCCTCATTCTTACCCGGAAACATAGAAAACATAGTCCACAGAGAAAAATTTTCAGGGGAAAGCTATGAAATAGTTAAAATGGCAGTTCCTCTAGACAAAGATGTTGCTACAACAATTGACCTAACTAGCATTGTGCTAAGCCAAAGAATATAATTAATTATTTTTCGTTACTGTTCTTTACCTCTCCAGCAGACATTACTATGCATTCAGAACCAACAGGGCTCCCATAGCTCAGGCATTGTACAATGTTAATGCTGTTGGTGAGATACTATGTTCTGCTTTTTCATAAGCAGTAAATGTGGTTGCTTTCTTTTAATGCTCCCGAATTTATTAGAATGTAGATTACCATGTGAAACACAGTTGTCAGTCCACAAAGTTGCTATCACCAATTGGCCTACAAGGCTTACAGTATTAAGATACAGGGTTCATATATCTTTGTGACTGAATTGTTGATCTTTCTCACTCCTAATAAAGAGATACTTGCAGCACCCTCTAGAACTGGTGGGCACTACACTGTTGATTTATAACAGAGCACCAAACTTTTATGATTATGAGTCCTATGCTGCAAAGGCACCTGGCTAACTGTAACGTTCCCCCAAAGAAATTAACTAACGCACATTCACAAAATGGTAGAATCTCTTTTCCCGAAGGCCTCTTTTTCTCTCTCATTCCTCCATCCCCCACTTATTCCCCGAAGTCCAACAAGATTACATTTCAAAACTTTCATCTTGATAGTGTTGCAATTTTGAACTTCCAAAAAATATTTTTGTAACTAGCAAATAAGGGCCAGATAAGGTCATATGGGTCGGTGGTTGTGGCATGATTGTGACATGATATTACATAAGTTGGAAAAATGTCTTTCAGTTCATAAAGTATTATCACAGTATTACCAATAACTAGACTGAGTCTCTGGTGGTACTGTCTTGGAGGCCTAGTTAGGTGCCCGTGTCACCACCTCATGTTGTTACTGTGCTGCCATTGGTTCCAAAGAGCAGCTTTTACAATAAGAAAAGTAGAGAATTTTATGAAGCCTACGTTAAGGAGATGACAGCATATGATTTGGGCACTGCTGTGTGACAGGGTGACAGAAGAGCTCACTCATCTTTAAATCCTTCTTCAACTAGATTATAACAAATGCCTAACATTTTAACATTTGTTATACATTCCCTGGAGCAAAGACTTATTTTTTAGTCATGCTCCTGTTAAAATGCAAATATTCCAAAAAGGCAAAAATTCGAATGATGAAGAGAGCCCATTTATTAAATTTATTTTCAGTGCTAGATGAGAAGAAATTGAATACATGAAAGTGAATATTAAGTTTAGGGAAATTTACTATAAATGTGTCATACCAGTGGGGGCAGGCCTGACCATTTTGGACAGTAGATATTTCTCAGATTAAATCTTGTGAAGAGTACAGCACTAATGTAGGTCTCATACCTTGGTCTTGAGTGTTCTTATTAATATTTTATTAGCCAAGACATTACAAAAAGGACACTAGAAAAATTGTGAAATTATTTATCTGAGGTGTTTTGGTTTCTATTTTGTCTGCCCACTCTTGCCCACCACCTTTTTCAATCATTCTTCCTTTATTTTTCTGGGCAATTCTACCATTCTGGTGAGAGCATAGACAACGGAAGCAATTTAAAGAAATTAGAGACTTACACTCTGGATTGGACTGGAAGAAACAAGACCAGAGAAAGTCTGTTAGAATGTGGCTAAGAAGGAATTACCAGGCCAGGAATTCTTAATTTTTTGAGTTATAAACATATTTATATATTTGATAAAATCAATGGCTCCTTTACCTCAGAAAAATGCATGTGACACGACACAAAGTTTTCAGGATAATTTTGAAAGGTTTAAGAGCTACCTGAACACCAGATATAAACTACTAAGAGACCTATGGAATTCATATTAAAAACTCTTACACTAGATTCCATGATTCATAATCATATGCTCATCAGTCCTTTCATTATAGTAGCTTCTGTGCCAAATAACATGCCTGTACACGTGGCAGATACTAAACAACTAATTTCTAAATAAATAAATACAGTAATAATAATATATCAGTGAGGAAAGAATAAACTACTGATTTATGCAAAAATATGTATTAATCTCAAGAAAAAATTGATGATGTTAGTAGATGGTTTCCACTGCATTTCTGTGTTTCTGCATGAGTTAGGCATTCTGAGTAAATGGAATACTTTGCAAATATGCCTTAGAAGCTAGAAGATAGTATCTCCCAAAAGATTGAAACCTCCAGAGATGTTCAAATTAGTAATGTCTCTTTCCACTCTTCCAGAGACATTTGCTTACATTCCAGGGTGGTAATCATATACCCTCCCCTTCTGGGAGAAGATTGTTTACACTGCAGAGTAAAAGTCTTTCTCTCTTAGTAGGAGAATGGTAGATGTGCCAGCACCCTATATAAGTTCAAAGTCTCATTGTTTTAGGATTCCTCTCTTGTGAGACAAACCTAATGCATGTGTAGATAAACATCTGGCCCTCATTCTGTCACTTTTTGAGGGTTGGGGCATGGGGAACAGTTGCTGAGAGGCTGTTCTGGCTGCTTTTTGCTGTGAGTAATAAAACATCTGTGTTTCTGCCCCAGGGTCTTGTTTTAATTTGTATATGTGTGTGTGTATCTATATCTACATCTATGTCTGTATCTGTATCATCTGTATCTGTATATGTATCTATATCTTTATCTTGATATAATGGCAGGCTAACTGGTTATCTCACAAGTGGGGTAATCACAGTCATTTTACAGTTTCAGACTTAACATGAAGGAAGCCAGACATTAAAAGAGAAATTTTTGTGTGATTTCACTTACATGACATTCAGAAAAAGGCAAAATGAATCTTTGGTGATAGAAGTAAGCATTAGGTTTTCCTCTGGAGTCTATCAACTGAAAAAGAAAATGAAAAAGTCTTCTGGAATGTTGAAAGTGATCTATATATTGTTTTTGATGGTGGTTACATGGAGATATAGACACAGAAATAGATATTTAGTTGCTACCTTAGATTTGTGCAATTTACTGCATACCTGCTAAATGTCAATAAAATGCTGCACAAAGGAAAGGCCAATAGTAAAATGCACTTTGATTTTCAACAACTTAGGAATGTAACTCTAAGAAGATGGTATACCTTTCCAACACATTTTAATGGAGTAGTCGACCCAATTTCTAGGGTCCATTATCACTTTTACATAACATCAGAGTGGGCTGGGCATCACTTACCTAATTATTCCTACTACTAAAGCTAGGAAATTTGGGAGGTTTGCATGATGGTTAATTTTATGTGTCGGCTTGGTTCGGTTATGAGATGCCCAGATATTTGGTCAACTGTTATTCTGGGAGTATCTGTGAGGGTGCTTGCTTGTGGTGAAATTAACATTTAAATCAATCAGTTGTGAGTAAAGCAGGTTTCTCTCCACAATGTTGGTAGGCCTCATACAATCAGCTGAGGGTCTGAATAGAACAAAAAGCCCTCTCGCAAGCAAGAGAAAATTCTTCGGCAGATTGCTTTCAAATTTCATCTGCAAAATAGGCTTCACCTGGTTCTACAGCAGACCCCTTTCAGATTTGAACTGAAACATGAGCTCTCCTGGATCTTCAGCCTGCTGGTCTACCTTGCAGATTTTGAACTTGCCAGCCTCCAAAATTATGTGAGACAATTATGTGAGATAATAAATATCTTTATATATATATATATATATATATATATATATGTGTGTGTATACATATATATATGTGTATATACATATATATAAACGTCCTATCAATTCTGCTTCTCAAGAAAACTCTGACTCATACAGCTTGTCAACTCCAAAACTTCTAGACCACCATCGCTTCCCCTGATTCCATGGTCTTACCTAGACTGTCATTACCTTCCCCTAATATGACAGAAAACCGCCTTATAATCCTTACTATATCCAACCCGAAGTCCATTTCTTCCCTCTGGCTTATTATTTCTACTTACATTTGGTTTTTATTGAAATTATAGGTGTGCTTAGATAAAATCATGAAACTAAAATGCTGAGAATATTATGTGAGTGGGGACTGAAATGTAATCAAAATGAATTAAAATATGTTTAGAAATCAATATTATAGACTCTTTAAACCAGTTCATTTCTCACCCTTCCCTCTTTCTCCTGTATTGTGTCATACTCTTTATTTTACTCTTGCTAGATATGCTATCTTCACTGAACATGTGGCAAGATATAGAATAATTTAGTAGTGGCTGAGGATTGGGACACGTAATTCTGGCTTCTTGATTATCATGACCTTTTTATAACCACTGATCTAATGTCTTTAGCAGGTATGAAATACAGAATACATTTATTTTAGTTAAGCATTATATCCAGGAATAGATATTAAATTTTACTTTTAATCCTAACCGGTCTAGATTAAAATACACAAGATTAAACACAATCCTCAGGGTTTACTTTTTCTCTTAGGTGGACTTTATACAGCTTTACAACAACCATTGTTCACATAAAAGGCTTTAACTAACTGTTGTGTTTTCTAGCTCCTATGATGATTGTACCATACATATTTTAAAAGAAATTTAACAATCAGATAAATGTCTCTTTAGATGAAAATACAAGAGCAGGGTAATGGCTGTTGACATTTATTGGAATATGAACAAAACTTCTTACCATTAGATGCTGAGCAACTCCATAGTTCTGCTGAAAAATATTTTATTTTTCACAAGCTTAGCCAATGGAGATCTAAAGGTAATTTCTTGGAATAGATCTCTAATTTGGCAAATAGCCCACAAGGCTATTTTACTTATATATGCCACATTCTATTGTCAAAAAGTAAATGTTGATTTATAGATATTATATGTATAAACATATATAATATATATATTATATGCTTACATTATATACATAATGTATACATATAAAATACACATGCACACAAATGGGCTCTAGCTCTAATATGGCAGCCATGAGAATGCACCTCACAGATCTCCAAATGCAGAGAGCATCATTTACTGATGGCTTCAGGCTTCTGTGCTCTGAACTCCTCTACACTCTGACTGAGGCCCCGCTTCCCACGGGCTGCTCCCAACCAGTGACTGAGCACAGCAAGGATACTAAGTCAGGCCCATTCCTAATAAACAAAGACTCCTCTGAGTGACTTTGATTAAAGATCTCTCTGTGCTCAACTGTCCTTAGAACTGTGCTGCCAGCTAGATGCTTCCAGCTGACCTTCTACCTTCTTTACTTTCCTCTCTTTTCTCAGGATTCAACTTCCGCCATGATCTGATGGCTTATCTAGTCTTCTCCACTCACTCTCCATTTTCTCTCACTGGCGTTTTCCATAATATGTCACTTACCTGTTTAATTCTTGATATCTTGTCTTTCATATTTGATCCTCAAAGGACCAAGACTAACAAATATAGAGTCAGATATATTTTATTCTTGAAAAAGTTTATTGAGATGCAGATTATTTTTTAAATTATATCTATAGAGAAAGAATGAATAAAGGGATAGAAGCTAAAAGGAAATAGAAAAAAAGAAGATAATACAAAAATGCTGGCAGAGAAACAGAATATCAAAACAAAGAAAATAGGAAGAGGTAAAAACTGAGGTCCCCAGAAGGAAAGTGAAAGCAGACAGTGAAAAGAGGCAAAGCATCAGATGATGAATGTGATCAAAAGATGATCTGACTCCCACTCTATTCACAGACTCGGTAATATTTCCAGCTTTCTGTTTATCCTTCGCCCCAGGGTGCTGTGATTATAGAGGTGGAGGAGAGGAAAGAGGCACTGAAGAGAACAGAGACCCCGCCTAACACCAATTCTTTCATCTCCAGTCGTTCTTCACGTGGTTCGTCCTTCTCATCCTGAACAAAAGGATGCTCTAGAAACACCAGTGTCTGCAATTTTAAATTCTAAAAGGACTAAACATATAGCCTGTTTTCAGTTCTTGTAAACATCTTGCAAACTTCATGACTTGAATACCCATAAAAATGAAGACTGGTTCTGTCAAAAATATAAGACTGACAAATTCAGGAACACTGTCTCTTATCTTATTATACTAGCATTATTTAAGTGTAATCAATATCCTTGCCTTGGATAAGATTGATTCAGAATATTTGAGAGAAATAATTGTTTACTTGTTAGAACACATCTGTCAATTAAAGTCACTACTTCTTTCAGTAAACTCATATTTTATAAACAAGAAGTTCTTTTATTTAATCTTTTCCTTCTCTTTACTCTTTTATTTCTTGTAGCTAAAAGGAATTATCATTTTTCTTTTACAAGGGTCAACAATTTAGCATTTCAAAAGACAAGAGAGAGCATCTTCCTACTTTTCCATCAGATAAGGGTTTGAGGCAGTGCAGGAAAAGTATTAAATAATCCATTCCTCCCCCACATCCAAAAGGAACTTTGTTGGTTCAAAATCTTATAAAAATAAGATTTCTCTTATCTAGCAACATTTCTGTGGCCTTGGACTAGGCTCCTATGTGTGGTATTATCGAGTAAGCTCTGAACCACACAAACCTCTTCCACTGACTCTTCTACTTACCAACCAAGAGAACTTAAGCATGAACTTTGCAGAGCCTCATTGCTTCCATTTTTGAACAGATAGCGTATTTCTTATGAGATCAGGTTGTTGTGGGCATGAAATAAGAAATACATATAAAACACTAATAGAAGGGGAAGCATTTGGGGCTCAATAGAGATAGCTTTTAAATTACAACAATTTAATATAAACTGATAATCTTCAATTCTGAATAAAACAATACAAGGTAGTGTTATTGTCTTCATTATTTTTTATTGTTTAGAAAACAATGACTGAAAAAGGTTGATTTTCTCATGGATATACCAATTTAGCATCAAAATTGGTGGTTTTCAAACCTGGATTCAACTGACTTCCAAGTTTATGCTCTTGGCATAGCTGTGAGTTCTGCGTCCATGCTATACAGTGCTGGGCATACCTGATGCTCTTGACATAGCTATGAGTTAGCATATGGGCTGTGTTCTACCTGCTGAGGAGTCCACCTTCCAGAAAAATGGAAGACATAATATGAACGAAAGCCCAGCACTCCTTATGGGTACAGAAGATGTACAATGAGCACATTTGCCCCACCCCACAAAAGAAAGAACAATTAAAGACCAAACTATAAGAATGTTCTATTTTTATATTCAAAGGAAGTGCCATAGACCCATGATGAACATTTAGCTTTCATAATTCTTCATGTTCTTTATTCTGTTTTTGGAAAGGTTTTTTGTTTCTGATTTATTTGACAAGCCATCTGCCTTGTTAGTTTTGCTTTTTTTCAAATTTTTTTTTTTTTTTTTTTGCCTTTTAAAATAAACTCTAGATGCAGCCCAAGGTAAAGCAAAAAAAAAAATAAAAAAATCAAGATGAATATGTGCAAATGGCTTGCTGCTACAAATGTCCATCACCGGTGTTTTTAATTTGCCAGTTTGTTTTGTTTGATAGAAACTTTACTAAATAGAAGCATAATTTTGATGCTGCTGCTTGTATGCAAATACAATTATTCACTCTTACTTAATACCAAATTACAAGATGGCTTACTTTTCGAAATCCAAACGGTAATGTAATTAGGCATTGAAAATAGTTTGTCTTTTCTAGTTGATTGTGACTTAATAACTTTTCTTTATATACTACTTTGTAATTGTCAAAGCACTTTCATATATATCATTTTATTTAATCCTCAGAGCTACCTACTCTAGGATTAAATTAGATTGTAGCTAAGAATGTGATGGATGGATTGTATTTGATAAAACTTTTACATATTCTGCCAAATGATCCTTTCCCTTTGGTTAAGCAGTGAAATTAGGGGATCTGTACATACCTCTTAATCTGTCTCAGGTGGAAAACTGATTTGACCACAGGGACAAACAAACTAATCTGCTCCTTCTTGGTAAACATTTGCATCTTAAGCACATTCAGTTATCTCTGCAGTTCTGCCTTTGACCTTTTCAGACTCCCCAAGAACTTAGTGGGACAGGGAACCCTCATTTAGCCTGCCATGAAAAGTCTTAGGCAAATGGCTTAATATTTAAAGGCTGAAAAATAATTACTTTGGCCATGGTATTAGTAATTTTTTGCTTATATCTCCTGTGATCTATGAGAAAATTACTTTACTAGGTAATCATAAGAGCATAATTTGCTTCTGTAGCTACTGACATCAATTTTCATTTCTTATAATGAAACTACAAGTTCTCATGATATATTATTATTGTAAATAGTATGTTGCCAGACATTGTTTAGAAATTGTCATTAACCCTAACACCTGCGCCTTTCTTAAAAAGTATATGAGTTTACCAAGGTTATATCACAGTTCAGCCACCTTCACCTTATTTATACACAAAGTGGTTTCTCTAAAGACAGACTGAGATGAGTCTTAAAATAAATTTCCAGAAATACTTCCCTTTGTGCTGTTTTATGTTTATTCTTGAAAGACATGAAAACCCAGCTGATTTGTTTGGACCATTGTGAATGAGTTCCTTACTACTGACACAGGAAATACAATCTGAACAAAGAAAGGCAAACTAATAGAGTTTCAGAAAGTCAGAATAAGGTGGGAAGTGCAATAGTCTCTTCTATGGGGATACTGAACCCTAGACATGCTGTTTTTCCTATACATATGTACAAACCAATGAAAAAGTTTATAAATTAGGCTCAGTAAGATTAACGATAACTAATTATAAAACGAAATAATTATAATGTGTTTTAATAAAAGTATGTGAATGTGCTTGCTATCTCTTTCTCGAAATATCTTATTTTACTGTACTTACCCTTGTAATGATAAAATGCTTACGTGGTGAGATAAAGTGAGATGCATGGCATAAGCATTGCTACATAGTGTTAGACTAATAATGACCTTCTGCTGATAGGTCAGAAAGAGGATCATCTGCTTCAGGTGATCTTGGATCATCAAAACACGACAATGTTGATGGTTGGATGTCAGGAGCAGATGATCTCAATGGCTGAGGAAATTTAATATTTTCAGACTGAGATTTACTGTAGGTAACTGGAACTGCAGAAAGTAAAACGGTGCCTGATGGAGACTAATGTATGTAATTATGTTTAAAAGAAGGTTGGGAATCACAGCGTTTAAGGAGCAAGAAGGCACAAAACTCCAGGCTTAAACTTTCTGTTAGAATCTTAATTTTGTCACCAAAGATATGCCTTAAAAGATAAATATGTCTTGTTTTTTCAACTCAACATATGCCCAAACTTTTACCTAGCTGTAACTTTCCAGGCTATTTTATTTTTAGTAGTAGATTACAACACTCAGAAAGCTGAGCCCAAGAAAAAAAAAAGGGAAGGATTCGATCAAGCCCTTAAGTTACTTGAGAACTAAGAATCTGCAGAGGAAAAACTATTTATTATTTCAACATTCATACTTAGTAATAAAGCACGTGGAGGTGATGAGTTCAAACTAAGTGGTAAGTCTCCTGTACTGTGCTTTTAAAGTAATTAATTTTTTAAGGTTTAAAAATTATTTTGCACATTCTCTTTTTCTTCATTGGGCATGGTTTCATTTAGGTATAATTAAGTAAAATAGATTTGCTTGCCTTCCTAACAAAAAGCACATTTGGGATTAAAAAATAGGCCTTTAAAATATCTGGTCATCTCTATTACATGGAATTTAGTTGGCATTCTGTTTTGGAAAAACTTGAAATTCAGCAGAGTTCTCAACAATATATAAACCCCCTGTAGCATATTACAGAAAGTTTTAACCTATATCTTATCATTTTTTTAGAGGCATATGGGTTCATTTCATGAAGTTTTTTTTTCATAATGGAAACTTAATTTTTTTTTTGCCTTCTCTTGTGTTACTTGGTTATGAAAATCATTAGATAACATACATAATATTTTACTGTTCTCACCTCTAGATGATAAAGAAAACATAAGTATTCTATATCCAATTTTTTCTTTCTGCAATGAGAGAAGGCAAGCTAAATAATGGGTATCCAGTAGCTATTGGATGAGCTGGAACTATAATTCGAGCTTCTTCATGCTGAGAATATTATCTACCATACCATGCTCTCTCAGAAACTCATCCCCTGAAAAAGGACTTGCAGAAAAGGAAAACTGGATATTTTTCCTTTAGAATTTCCTCTCTGGGACTTTTTAGTTTTTAACATTACTAAATTAATAGTTTTTAAATGCCATTATACGTTTTGCTATTATGTGTGGACATATTCTAAAAGTACAACTGATGTGTTCAAAGAGGATACTCACACTTAAAAATTTTACTGCTTTGTAGTATATTATCCATTACCCCATCTAGGGCTTTTCTCATAAACACCATTCTCTTCTGATTGTGGGTCTATCAATATGGATAGTTCTTTTTCTACTAAATCACCCATTCACTAGATTACATCTCTAGTAATACAATTAATGGATTATGTTCAATTGATTTATTTTATTTTCTAATGAAATTCTTTAAGGTTAATATTTTAGCAGAAAGGCTATTGCAAAATCCTGAATGTGCTAGATAAACTTATAACAGGAAATGTAGAAAAAAAATGAATTGAGGAAGTCATATAATGGCAAGAAGAGGTAAATCAAAAAAAATCAATGTTCTAAGTTACCATTATTTAAATAATTTAACTATATGCAAATTAGTTATTTAAATATTTATTAGAGATACTTAATGAATTAAGTGATTTCAAATGGATAAAAAAGAAAACGTATTTTTTCTGTAAACACATTCATTGTTTTATTCAATGATTTTTTTAGCTATTTGTGAAATAACAACATTGAGTTCACTTTCTAGTGAAGGAATTAGAGATGTTTGTAAAACATAATGAGGCATTCACATTACTGAGTCTTAGTGCTCATGAAAATAATCTAAGTGGATAGTGGTACCGCTTCTGCAAATAGCAATCCAAGGAACTCAAGGTGAAAAGAAAATATGTTACACGCAAGAGAAGTTTATATATAATTCCGGAACTCAAAAAGTTTGGAAAAATGAGACTAAATTAATTTTTTTTTAATTTTTGCATAATTAGTCAAAATTAAGAACACAATAAATAATGCAAACAAATTCCATGGGGCAAATGACAATTAAGGCAGGAAAATATATACTAGGTGTTGGGCATGTTGAGAAAATGAATCTTGGGAATAATCAATTTCCTTTGAAAATATTAGAAATTCTATTTGTGTGACTAGCTAACAGCTTAGTATATTTTGAAGAACTGTTGCACTCTAAAACAGACACTGAATAAGTGGATTATAACTTTTCCAGTTGTAATTTTTTACTATTTTAAAATGAATTTTTTTAATCTTAGGAAAATTTCTACAGTATCGAAATTATTAATTTTTGTTGAGTACTCACCATATTCTAGGCGCTATCATAACTGATTTACGCACATTATCTTTTTCCATTTTTTGACATATCAGTGGAGGAAGTTGTATTGCCCTCACTTTAGCGACAAAGAAACTGAGGATCAGCAAATTTGTTTGCCCATAGTCACAAAGCTAGGAAATGAAAGAGTCACGATTCAGACCCAGATGATTGTGACATTATAACTCTATGCCGTATGTTATATTTACATGCTTACCAGAGACTATTATGAATGATATATATTCATTTGCTTGCTCAATAAGTATTTAATTGAGCATCTATTATAAAATTAAATAGAGTGCTTTGCATTCTATTCTATAGCTCATTTAACTCTCATAACATCTAGAAGAAATATTTTTCATTATCTCCACCTTACAGATAAAAACTTGGCTAAGCAAAGGTCAGACTTACTAAGATCTATGGCTAGTAAATGCATAGCCCAGTTTCAACCCTAGTTTTGTTTTAGTTCACAGCTTATTACTATATCAAAATTTTCATTATATCATGTTTCCTCCCATACTTGGATAGTATTAAGGGGAGAGATAAGGAAAGATATGAAAAATAATTTCTCTTGTTTTCCTACAAAATTCTGTCCTGGATGACATTTAACAGTTTTACTGTAATTCCTCGTTGTGTACTTGTCTTCCCATTTTTCTTGTGTGGCTCTGGAAAGCAAAGGCCATGCCTTATACATGTCTGCATTCCAGCATCTGACACATTACCAGGGACATGGCTGTTGCATAACACATGTTTCATGATTGAATGTCTTTGATGAATTTTCCCAATTGAAAATACTAGAAAGGGTAGATAAATAAATGTTCTTGGAATATTTGAATAAAGGATTTTTGCCTATTTGGTATCTATAGAGGACAGACACCTAGAATATAAATGAGCAATTCAGGCTATCATTTTAACAGAATAATAGAATCTCGATGAAAAGAAATAGAGACTAGAGTCTAGGCTGAATTTGAGAGAGTAGTCCCAGGAGTCCAGAGATAAACAGGCATCACCAAAAGGCAGTTTGCTTTGGGCATTTATAAGAAAAATTTCCAAGGGAGTTACAAAGAACCGTGGCTCTCCTTTCTTCCCAGGAGATAAGAGCACGAGGGAACAGAAAGATGCAGGCAGCATACAGTCTGAGCTTTATGTTTGCCCTTCTCTCTGAGGCACTCATCAATTTTGCGTGCTATAAATGCAAGCTGGTGTCTCTGACTGAAGAGAAGATGAAAAGGTGAAAAGGACTGAGAAATGCCTTTCAGTACTCTCATAAAAAAAGAACGCTCAGAAGAAGGTTCTGAGGAGAAAGTGAGAATAGAAATGGGTGTCAAAGGTTGTAGCTATAAAAATATAACATAGAAGAAAATTCTTCTATAGCATGTATAATACTCTTCTTATGGATGGTAATTCTTGGCATACCAAAGATAAACAGTGTCATAAACTGGAAAAAAAAGTCATTCACTCGTGCTAGAAAATACAAATGTATTCTAAGTGCAGTGACGGTAAAGGTTAAAGGCAAAGATCATTCTCATGGAAGACTGTAAGTCCTTTGAGGGTGAGACTATGACACATACAACATACAACAGGAGATTGGATAGTTCCTAATACATTAGTGTCTGTTGAATAAAAGAATAAATGTGCACACACACACACAAACAGAAACTGGGAGAGATATAGATACCTTTGAATTATATAATAACTTTGCTGTTCTCGGAGTACTTAAAAGAAAAGCAGGGAATATGTAAAAGATTTTTTTCTTCACCGAGATTTTCTTGATGACATTAATCAGAGGTTAGACTTTTCCTTAAAGAGCAGAAGCTTTCTTAAGGTGAGAGAAACAACCTCTCCTATTAGAGAGAACTAATCAACAGTTGCAAATAAAATGGAAAATAGTGAACTTGAGTGAACGACACCTAGTGTGAATGATGACAGCCTCAAGGGTATGAAGTCAGTGATATGATGAGGAGGACCAAGAGACATGCAACAACAGAGAATCCTTCTGATAATTTGCAGCCCAGAAGCAGAAAGCAAATATTAGAGGAAACTGTGACCGGAGTATGAAAGCTGCAAGAAAACAAAAGTTATAAAAGTATGTAGAAGAGGGAACATACTAGAGACACAGAGTTCACGAGGGATTGAGTAAATTACGAAGAGAATTTGCCAATTTTCTGCAACAAATAATAGAGTAAATGAAAGTAACAAATTAAAATCTAGAAAGTCAGTATTGTGACACTAAACCAGCCCTGTCTAAGGAACTATTACTATCAGTGAGGATACGCACATTTAAGTGATTACCAAACTGTAGCTGACCGAGAATATGAATGCAGTAAGTTTTTTAGAAAATAAGTAAAGCTAAAATCAGTGATAATGAGTTTAACTATATAAATGTTTATGTCCATCCACAGTGTGTTATATTCAGATAATCTCATTTTGCCCTATGCATAATACTGGAACCCTAATCAGGCATCATAGGGTGAACTGAACTGGATGGACCCAGGGACCGTGTTCTTACTTCGTCAGGGATGGACTGGGACCAGGCCTCCTGGGTCTACCTGAATTCAAGTCATCTGGCCCAGAGGTACTAGGGGTTGCAGCCTTAATGTCTTAAAATGAGATGACTCTGCAATGAATCTTATTAATCAGAAACTAGCAAGTAGGCAAAGCAGTAGTTTATGGGTCCTTGCTAAGGAGTGTAAAGGTAGTTTATCAGGAGGCAAAAGCACTGAGGTGGGATGGAGAGAAATTTTAAGACTCATCAAACCCATTAAATGTTATTTACTTCTCAGGAAAATCAGAATTGAATTTATCCCCATAAAAAGCTTGGAATACATTTCTAGTAGAATAGTTAATAATTTGTTTAAATTAATGAGTGTTTTTGAAAGATCTGAACCCTCTTCCTAAAAAAAGCACATAAACAAAAAATTAACAAACAATTTCATGGGATTCTGAAAATCTTTTGAAGTGTATCCATAAATGCGTATGGACTCTGTAGCATTTAGGTTAGGAAGCCTTGCTTCCGTGACTTTTCATGTCTTTGAGTGCAAAATTAAGGAACTTGGGAGAGGGAGAATTTATATTTTTGGCTATGCTTTAAATTTAAAGTCTTGACTTTCTAAGATATAAGAGTTTAATGATGTCAAAATTCATTAGCTTTTGAATCTAGGGGGAATATATATGTGTATATATACACATACACACATAATTAAGACAAATATATATCATTAAGATAAACTTTCTCTGAAAATTTGTTTTATAGTTTCAAGGTTTATGTAGACTAAATAATTAAAATATATTGCCTCCCTAAAGTATTTAGGTCAAGAATTCTGCATCATATCAAAAGACAAAATTGAATCGTTTCAAAATAAATTGGAAAGAATAAAATGAAAATCATAAAGATATTTCCTCTAGGAGTACGAGTCTAGAATGAGTAACAGAGCAAGAAAGAATGGAGACACTGACCTAATGTACAATGAGAAGGAAACAAGAAGGAAATTAAAATAAAAATGCAGTGATCTAACGGGAGGAGGGGAGGTGGAATTCCAGCTTACCGTATGTTTTCCAGGTAGTATATTTTCTATAAACATATTAACAAATGGAAAGAAAAGGAATTCTATCAGAGGTGTCAAAATCACCACAGGAAGTCTAAATAAAAGCATGAAAAACTAAAATGTCTTCTCACTATTGGCAACTTTTAGATCCCCTTGAAATATGAGCTTCAACATCATTGATACTAATATGAGTTATATGTGCCCCCAGAGAAGAGACTCACCCAATTATGAGAGCTGCATAACTAAACACCATGAATCATATTGGAAATGTTCCTAGGAGCTAGATCCATTGCCAAAAGCCATGCAAACACCATGGAGTGAAAAAATCCTGACTTTGTAAAGGCTGACTGTCAGGAAAAATGAGAGGCCCATTAAAAAATACTCCAAAAGGATCTGGGGAGCTACTTGGGAACAATGCGCATATCAGAGGCTCATTTAGCTACTGCTATTTCAGATTGTGAACCTCTGACACACAAGTAGTGTGTTCCCCCTACACTGAATATAATTCCAAACATCGTCAAAGAAAGAAATCTTTCTTCAAACCATAGACAGAAGACACAGCCCGAGGGGTAAGAAACAAAGAAAGCAACATTCAGCCTCTGTACTTTGTAATATACTAACAAAATGGACAAAATTGAACTATTTTCATCATAAACACTTTTAAACCATTTCTGCTGTGATAATAAATTTGTTTGCTGAAATCCTAATTATGACTCTTCGTTATCATGGAAGATTAAATTCCATCTAGTTTGGGCTTTAGGTTTTAGTAAGACTGATTTCTTTCCCAGGATTCTTGATGCAAAAATTAACAGAATCCACTCATAATGGTGAAGAATCAGAGCTGGCCTTGTGTGGGAAAAGTCATACATATAATTTCAAACCCACTGGTTCCCTTGTTGAAACGATGATCTAATTACTCTACTCTCCAGTGTTTAAAATGTCAAAATCATATCCCAATTTCATTGGTTGACGCCAAGTAGATGCATCTCTTAAAAAGGAGATACTTCATATTTTATCAATTATTTGCAGCTTACTGTATTTAACATGTAGCATCCTTCTGAAAGTCTCTCTTTATAGATACAACTCCTTAAATCCTGTGGAAAGAGCAAGAACCCGAGCTGGAGACATTGCAGGTGGCCAAAGAGTGGGAATAGTCTAATATATACGTGGAGTAGGGAGATACTAGAAATTGGTGTGTTGCTATTATCCTGAACCTCTCTGATCATGCTTCCCATATGCATGTATTTTTAGCCTTTTCTTTGTGGCAGAATTACCACATTGGACATTTGTATGCATTAAATGCAAGAGAATTAGCAAAGTGCATTCTTATTTCACGGTCTAGAAGAGCATTTAAAAAAATCTTTTGTGATGTATGTTAACACTAATTTATGTTGAAAAAAGCTGCTACCTTTAACGACTGAGCACAATCAACATTTGATTACTAATCCAATGGAAGGAGATTATTCATGATATAGTAGGGAACAAAATTTTAACATATTTATTGAAAAATATTTGATTTATGCCAATAATTAAGCATGAGTATAAAATATCCTTCAAAGTCACTTTCAAAAATTGTGCCAAATCTGCTACAGTTTTACCTAGACTCCCAGTGCAAAATTGGAGCCCAAGATGTCCTCTATTACTTGTTTTCCAGTCTATTATGTTCTACCCTCTTGAGGTTATTAACAGATTAGTTATATAAAGAGATTTCTGAGGTAAGGTTTTGAAAGCATAATGGTTCTGAAGCCTACTTCTTCCTACTGGTACAGATACTTAAGAACTCCAGCAGCTGAACTCAGCAGTGAGTCACAAAAACAAGAGAAAGCAACTGTAAGAGCTCTTTAAATCCAGAGAGCTTCTGGGCTGAGGGGACCCTGAACAAGTGAGTAGAAACTGTACTGAATTCTACCAAATATCTAAAGAATTCCCAACTTATTTTAATACTATGCTGTTACTAAAACCAGACAAAGGTAGTTAAAAACAAAGCAAAGAAAAAGAAAGCTTTAGATAAATATGTCTCATGAATTTTGATGCAAAATTTCTCAATTAAATATTAGCAAATTGAATCCAGCAATATGTAAATAAAATTATACCCAAAGACCAAGTGGGATTTATTCCAGGTGTGTGAAGCTGATTCAACATTCAAAAATCAATTTTCTGTAATCCACTATATCGACAGACTAAAATAAAAATTGTTGCAGAAAATGCAGTTGACAAAAATTCAGCATACATTCATGATAAAAACTCTCAGAAAACTAGAAAGAGTGAGGTACTTTTCCAAATGGAAAAAGTGTGTATACAAAAAACCTGCAGTTAACATCATACTTAATGATGAAAGACTGAATGGTTTCTACCTAAAACTGAGAAGAAAGAAAGGATGTTTAGTCTCACTGTTCTTATTCAACACAGAATTGTAAGTTCTGACCAGTGTAATAAGGCAAAAATAAATAAATATGTAGAGTAAAAGATGTACCTACATTGGAAAGGAAGAATAAAATACGTTGCTATTGGCAGGTTACATGATCATCAACATAGAAAATCTCAAGGACTCTACAAAACATCTTTTAGAACTAATAAATGAGCTCAACAAAAGTGTAAGATATTAGATCAACACACATTAAAACATTTTTAGTTTTTACAAACTAACAATGGCAATTTGGAAGCTGAAATTTAAAACACAGTATGATTTACAATTACTTCCCTAAATAAAATATTTTGGTATAAATCTAACAAAAAATAGATAAAATCTGACTTCCAAAATTACAAAATATGGATGGAAGATATCAAAAAAAGACCCAAATGAATGAAGACACATACAATGTTCATGAACTGGAAGATACAATATAGTTAAGATATTAATTCTACCCAAATTGAGCTATAGGTTAAATGAAATTCCTATCAAAATCCCAACAAGTCTTTTTTTTCCTTTTGGTAGATGTGGAAAAACTTAATTTAGAACTTATATGTAAAGGCATTGGAGCTAGAATAGCTAAAATAATTTTGAAATGGGAGAATAAAGTTATAAATATTAGTCTACCTGATGAAAAGTCTTATTGTATAGCTACAGTAATAAGGTTATACCATAGACACATGGATCAATGGATCAGAATGGAGAACTCAGAAACAGATTTTAACAAATATGCACAACTGATTTTTGACAGACAGAGATGCAAAGCAATTCGATGAAGAAAGATAGCCTTTTCAACAAATGGTACTAGAGCAGTCAGACAGCCATATCCAAAAGAAATAAACCTTGACCTGAACCTCACACATTATACAAAAATTAACTCAAAATCGATCACATACTTAAATGTAAAACATAAAGCTAATAACTTTTAGAAAAAACAGGAATAATTTTTCAGCAACTAGGGCTATACAGAGTTCTTAGGTTTGACACCAAAAGCATGATCCATAAAAGGGAAAGTGGATAAAGTGGACCTCTTTAAAACTAATAACTTTTGCTCTACAGAGGGCCCCATTAAGCAGATGAAAAAGCAAGCTGCAAACTTGGTTAAAATATTTACAAACCACACATCTGAGAAAGGAATCGTATCTGGAATATCCAGAAATTTTTTTACAAAGCTAACTAAACATGTGCTTAAAATGGTTACCACAGTCTAGCAACTGTACTCTTGGGCATTTATCCCAGAGAAATTGAAACTTATGTTCACACAAAAAGATATTTTTGAATGTGCTTAGCAACTTTATTTATAATAGCCTCAAACTAGAAATGATCCAATGTCCTTCATGGGTGAGTGGTTAAATGAACTGTGGTACATCCATACTATAGCAACTACTCAGCAATAAAAAGGTACAAGCTATGGAAACACACAACTTGGATGAATATCAAGGAAATTAGAATGAGTGAAAAAAAAAAAAGAGCCAATATCAAAATGTTAGCTACCGCATGATTCCATTGTATGGTAATTTTGAAATGACAAAGGGAGAAAATGAATAACAGGTTAGTAGTTGCCAGGGACTTGGAAAGGAGTAAGGAAAGAGGTGATTCTTGTGATGGAACTTTTCTGAACCTTGACTCTGGTAGTGGTCACACAAATCTAAACATGTGATAAACTTTCATAGAACTACATACATACACACACATATAAGTGCATGGGGAAAAAAAGATCATTGAGTTTCAGACATTTTTGTCAGTAACAGCTGTTATCACATTGTCCATAGAACAGCATCAATTTACAGAAATGGATTAGCAGAAAAGACCTAATCAATTGACTTATTTATTACAAAACTTGTATCTTTAACTATTACTGTATTTTTTACAAATTTTTTTAACAAATACTGTACTGTTTGCTATTTGAGACCCTAAACTCTATCCTGAAGGTGTTTCCATTCAGGATAATGGAAATTACTATTCAGGTAATTTGAAATTTAAAGAAGATAGAGATATGGGCAAAGTCACAGGACAGTACAAAGAATAACCTCAAAAGAGGAAATGCAAAACAAAGTAGGCCCTCAACAGTGATGAATCAGATATTTTTGCACCTCTACTTTTAGCATTCCTTCTTCTCTCTGCTTCCTTTCACTTCTTCAATGCATTCGTTTATTCAACAACTGTCAATGTGCACCTACTATATACCAGGTATTGTTTACATGCTAGCAATCCAAGAATGTAACCATAAAACACATATTCTCACTGAGCTAACAACATTCTAGTAGGGAAAGAGAGCTGATAAAAATAAACAGAAAAGAAACTTGTAAGGTCTCAGCACAGACAGCACTCTTTAACATACTGTACTGTCTGTGTCTCCACTGTACTAAATTATGTGTGTTCTTTTAGGATCTCAGTTACTTGGGAATACCATTTCATAAGAAAGACACAACACCCACTATATAATCTGAGTATAAATAGGGTCATGTACAGGGACCTAATTTTCCATAGGTCTCTAATGTTTTACACAGGTCTTGTAGGTAAACCACTGACAACTTTGGTTCCAGGCTACCTTTTCAAGACTGTTCTTATAGTAAAAAACCATGAAAAAAACCTTGTCTCTCTCTAGAGCAGTAAGTTTGTCTTCTGTCCAGGTTAATGGAGATACTGTCTCTCTTTAGGACAAAAACCAAGCAAATTAGCTTGTGGTCCATTATAAAAGATTCAGGCTCCTTAAGCATGGAGTTTTTCTTCCTTAACATAATCCACTGTATGGGTAAGCATTATCACATCACTCTGGGAGATCTGAGGCTCAGGAAATTGGTGTGTGTGTGTGTGTGTGTGTGTGTGTGTGTCTGTCTGTCTGTCTGTCTGTCTGTCTGCCAGGGATGGGAGAGAGAGAGAAGAGAGAGAGAGAGAGAGGGAGGGAGAAAGAGAGAAAGAGAGAGATAATATTCTGGCTACTACTATCGCTGTGAGTAATAAATTGTTTTTTGTCTCTGATTCAGGAGTCCCATGTCTTCTGTTAGTATCCAAAAAACTGTGAGAAGATAACATGTTAACTAACTTGCAATAAACGAGTTATTAGAGTAATTTGGTTACTAGGGTAAAATTGTAGACTCTTTGTAGTTCTTTATTTCATGTTAATAGAAATTCCTAAATTTCACCTATATAAGCAGGACTTAGGTTACTATCAACCTCCTATCCCATTCATCAAGTGTTTTTGAGAGTTCTCAGAAGATGTCTCATGTGTGTTCATTAATGATACTTTTACTTTCTTCCTGTCTCCAGCTTCCCTATTTGAAAGCTCTGGCTGATAGCACCTCATTATTGCTAATGTCTTCCTTTAAATTACTGACATCTCTGACAAATGCCATCTTCAGTTCTACACAGTTTACCAAACTAACTGCAAAAAGGACACTGTACATACTTTCACCACCCTGAAATCATGGTTTTTTTCTGATTGCACCGTATTTATCACTTGGGCAGCAGAGCAAATCTGCTGTAATGCAGCTTCTAGATTGTGCCTTGAGCCTTTGCCTAGAGTTCCTCTGTTTGGAACTTTGGTGATTAATATTAGATCTAAGGAACCTAGGTGAGACCTATAACTTACTATATTCTCCATGGTGACTTATATCTGAAACATATCATGTTTTCCTCCCCATTTTAATCTGTCCTCAATGTATCCATGAAAACCCATTTCTTAATTATTATTTTTCTAAAACAATTTAAAATGCCTTTTGCACTCATCACTTTTGATATGTTCATGCTTGTGGGAATTGTGGCATGGACTTGAAATTAATATTTTAAAGATTTGTCATTGCTAAGACTCTCTGAGGCATCATAATATGTAGAAATCTGTTGCTCCCAGAAGAGTTTTACTGGTGTTGTATAGACACCAAGAATGGTGTTGAGATACTAGTATAGTAATTTAGTAAATAAATTCTTTATTTTTTTAGAAAAGTCAATTGCCTTCCAAAGGAGCATATGTCTAATTTACCTGAGGAGTCAGTTTTACTGAAAGCAAATGGTTTAAAAGTAGCTCACAAGGACAAGTAATAAATAATATCTAATAATAAATAATAATAGAATCATAATATAAATATTATATTATTTTTCATAACAGCTTTATTGCAATTTAATCACATAACCACATACCATATAATTCACTCATTTAAAGTAAAGAACTTAATGGTTTTTAGTACATTCATGTTGTCGAACTATTACTACAATCAATTTTAGAATGTATTTATCACTCCAGAAAGAAATTCTGTATCAATTAGCAATTAGTCTCCATTGCCATCCTTCTATCCTTACCCCCCAGACCCAAACAACAACTAATCTAATTTCTATCTCAATACTTGTGTACTCTGCAACTGTATAACATGTGTTCTATTGTGACTGGCTTCTTTCACTTAGCATAATATTTTTAAGATTCATCCATGTTGTAGTACTTCAGCCCTTTTTATAGATATGAATATCTCTTTTTATAAATAATATCTCATTTTATGGCTATGTCATGTTTTGTTTATTTACTCATCTGTTGATAAATAATTGTGTTGTTTCAACATTTGGCTATTAGGAATAATGCTACTATGAACATTTATGTATAACTATTTGTATAGATGTAGGTTTTCAATTCCCTTGAGTAGACACTTTGGAGTTGAATTTCTGGGTTATGTAATAGCTCCATTTTTAACATTTTGAGAAATTACAAAATGATTTCTAAACTGGCTGCATCATTCTACATTCTCATCAGCAGTGTATGAGGGTTCCAGTTTCTCTATATCCTTGTCAACACTTATTATTATCTTTTCAATTATAACCAACCTAGTAGATGTGAGGTGGTATCTTATTGTGATTTTGATTTGCGTTTCTCGAAAAACTAGTGATGTTGAACATCATTAGTGATACTTATTTATTATTTGTGCGTATTCTTTTGAGAAATGTCTATACAGACACTACCCATTTATTAATTGAATTACCATTTTATTATTGAGTTATAAGAGTTCCTTATATATTCTGTATACAAGTCCCTTAACAGATATATGATTTGCAGCTAGTTAGGATTTTAAGCATTACTGAACATAATCTACATCTTTTATAAATGTAGAAACTGAGAACTAGAGAAATTAAGAGATGTATCCAATGGTGGACAGTTGATTTGGGGCAGAAACAGAACTAGGTCAAGATCTTATTACCAGCTGCCATTTTAAAAAGCAAAAACAAAAGAAATGGAAAGATATATCTTCCAACATTCTTATTTCTTTACTTCAGCTTAGCACTAACCTGAACTATCATGACCCTTGAAGTAACAGAAATGTCTAACTCTACTGACTCCTATATCACAAATCACAGAAGAGCTCCTTTGTGATCTTTATTTAACCTTCTGACCAAGGACATCTTTTCCACCTAAGTAATATCTAGCAGAGCATTTTCCAAGGTGTTTTTAAATTGAATTCTGTTCAGCAAGAGATCCATTTCTGATGCATATAAACCTTTTAAAAGGAAACCAGGTATAAAATAGTATGTTACTTATGAAAATTGTATTCAATGTATAAGACCACATGAGTGTTAAAAACCATGGAAATGGTGTTCATTTTATTTCTAGGTGTTAAGAAATACTGTGTCATTAAAGCATATGTCACAGTCTAGTTCAAAAAAATATAACAAATTAAAGGGTGATTTCTCAAGAGGGATTTCTTTCTGAAAAGGTCAGCTATATAAAAGGGAGAAAAAAGATTTCCTACTCCCAAGACTACCAAAATAACATCATTTATTTGTCTTGATGCCCATGTGTGAAGTTTTATGGTGTTCACCACTAAACGTAATAAATGTAGTTAGAAGACAATAAACTTAAAAAAGATTCAGTAACAATGATATCGATAATAGCAACACAGAAAATTGAACTTTTTTGCCCTTTTCTGATACATATTTTACTTTGTTTTTGGGTCAGTCACTTTAGAATAGAAGGTAAAATGGCTTTTTAAAAGTGTACTTCATTGAATATGTATAACAAAGGTGTTTAAAGTATAATCTTCCAGAAAATGAATTGTCTACTATTCCTATAAAATTTGCAAGAATGTCTTTGATGAATGTCTCTCATTCTTTATACCTAATTGCCCTCCTCATATATCTACTTTTAAGAACAGAATATAGTGAAATCTTTTCTTTTTTAATTTAAAAGTGTCCTTTATTTTTGCAGACTACTATTTTAAATTACTTGGGCATCAGTTGAGGAAAAGCTAGGAACACAGTCTTATATTATTACAGATTTGGAGACAAAAAAATAATTGATAATGAATTTGTGGTTAAGGGTTTGAGAGCTTTTCTAGATCTTGTCCTCCACGGCAAATGTCTTTTATAACACACACACATGGCCATAAATAATTTGTTTATGAGTCTGTAGGTTATCACAGTTGAGTTTGTAGGGAGCGCCGACCTGATCTGAACAATCTCAGTAATGTTTGGCTTTTAGGTTTCACTTTACAGGGTCTTAGAATGTAAAGGCAGGTCCCATTTAAATGATGCAATGTTCCAGCCTCTCCTTATATTTTTACTATACATTCCTAGTCTCTTCCCTGGCTCTGGCTTGATCTCAATGATGAAAAAATTATTGCTGTTCTAAAAGATGCTAATAACCATTTCTGCATTTCAGCTCATGTAGTCAGCATTTTGGGAAGAGGAATATACGTCAGGGCCATTTTGGTCCCAGATTTTTTAGTAAAAGGTGCAATTAAAATAATTGAAAGGAATACATCTAGAAATAATGTAGAAGTTTTTTCCATGGTAAAAATGGGGGTTAAAGTTTTGCAGAGATGTCTAAGGTATGTGAAAGGATGTTAGGTTTTCTCTGGTGGATCCAAGAACCAGGAGGAGAGAATAAAAGAGAAAGAATGTTCCTAGAGATGAGATGGGCTATACAGTGTGCCAGAAGGCTAGGATCTTAAGAAAGAGAGCCAGCAAGACATCTTCCATCTTTGACAGAGTAGGGCCAGAAGACCTCTAGGAGTAAAGATATGGGCAGCTGAGTTCTTAGATTTGCTTTTTTAATTCTTTTAGGAAAGCCTCAAGTCTTTCCCGAAGCTTTTTAAATGCAAAAGTTTAGGTTCAAAGGGGGCCTAGGGAAATAAAAGATGGAGATTTGCAGGATGAAAAAAAGTAGTTCAATACAGAAAGCAGTCAGGAGATAGTATGAGGAAATGAAAGAAAATGCTTGGGTGGTGATCTGGAGGAAAAGGTGACAAGTGACACCTAGTTTGCTCTAAACACACCGTAAGCATTCTTAGAGAAAGAAGAGAATTCCTTCAGTCTGCAGAATTGGGACTAGAGTTATTTTATTTGGGAATATTACAAGAAAAAAAAAAACAGAAGATAGGAAAGTCTGGAGAAGCTTAGATTCTGAATTTTCAGTGGAAAAACTCAGGTCTTCTACATCATTTTAACAATGCCACACACTGGCCTCATTTCCAAATGCAGCAGAAAATGAAGAGGTGAAGATCTCTTTGCTTGATTTTTCTGGTCTTTGTTTTTGTAGAATTGCCTTTCTTTTCTTCCTGGCCTGATCACTTTACCCAAGGTACTAAAGAGTGCCTCTTTGGGAGGTTAGAGATTTTCTCAAACAGGTGATTTTAGTTTTTTTGGCTGAAGAAGCAGGGGGGTTCTTTAAGTTGAAAAGACTTCTAAGTCATCAGTCTTAGACTTATATTAGAAGATAATTTCTTGCTGACTAAACAAATCATCATACAATATAGGTCAGACACCTTCTCCAGGATTAAAGCAGCTCTAGCCACTCTTAGTATAAAAAAGAGAACATTGACCTTTCAACGTCAGCCAAGACAATGGATAACCAGGTCTGCTACAACCTTTGTAATTTGTAGAAGAAGAAACTGGTATGGTTCCATTGAATGATCACTTTCTACATGCCATGAATCTCAAAAAAAATGGAAGGACCCTAGTTCTGTTTTTTTTTTGGCTATCAGAGTAAACAGGTCAGATGATTGGATCAGTGATTCACTGTTGGAATGACAAATGATAAGCATGGTAAAACTGTCATATTCCTCATTCTCCAAGTACGCTTCACAAATTCCTCCCACTTTGCCCTTCTTATTTATTCTATCTCAAAGGCCTTCTTCTCCATTTTTTAACATCAATCAATTCTGCTCCATCTTACAGCTATCCCGTAAAGCCATCTCCAATAATCAAACCTATAAAAATTCTCTATTTTTTTAGCACTAACTTCTAAAACATCTATTATTTGCACCATTAATTAAATTACCTAAAACGTATAAAGTTCTTGTACAGCATCTGAATCATACTCTAGTCACCTACCCTTCACCCTCCCCAAAAGGATTAATGTCAAAAGCTTTCACAAAATTGTTAGTTCTTTCCCCACCTCACTTCCCTATCAGCATATAGCACAGGCTACCACATGTGTGTTTCTGGCTGATTAAGAATCATATGTAGTATCTTTTTTCTTCTCATATACCTACCACAGTACCACATACATAACACTTAGAGTATTTTAATTAACCATTTACTAGAGTTTCCGATTCCACTGTGCTACTGGATTGCAGAGAAGCATTGAACTGTTGCCATAAATCAGTATCGCTTTCTTGAAACTGGTGCCACCGCTTAAATTGGAACAACTACTGAGTAATGTGGAAATGCATTCACATATAGTTTGTGCCATGAAGTATAGAACTCTGTGTCAAACATAAACTATATTTCAAGTGTGTATTCAAATTTCAGGTATATTTTATTCAAGCTTATCTCTAGGTTCTCTTCTTTGGAACTTTGGGTATAAATTCATAAACACTTAAAAAGTATATTAAAAATTCTAGGAAAACAGATTTATGGCAGTGTTAGATTTGGTTGGTCCTAAAGAAAAATCTCTTTAGAAACTCTTCTTCAGGATTCCAGGAGCCCCAAGAATGTCCTCTTTTATTAGTAGTTAAGTGCTAAGATTCATTGGAGTGAATGGGTGTCAGAAATTTTGTCATGACACTTTCCTACCAGTAACTTGATGGAGAGTCCCTTAAGCTATATGGTGAGCAAAAGACAGGGGAAGATGGACTGTGTGTTCAATGGAGTAGAATCTCCATACTCTACCCTCAGTTTGAATTAAATATATAAAAAAAATGTTTTAGCGCAGAAAAATTCATAGACTTTTTTTATTTGTTATGGATTAACACCATTTTTGTTGCCACCTGTGCAAAATTAATTTTACTCATATGTACACATAAGGTTAGTAAAATAGAACAAAAGAAAATAATTGATTTGCCAGAAAATCTAGATCAGTCACAGCACCCCCTCGCACCCCCCAAAAAACTCATAAAATTTACTGGTCTTACTCCTGAATTTTTTAAATGATGAAATCTGTGTAGATCAGGGCTTCATACAAAATAAAAAGATGCGATCTATCAGAACAATTATAAAGCCTGATAATCTCCAGATATAAATATCAGTTAGGGAAGATCTTTAATATAATTGCACTGTTTCAGCCTTATTGGTACCCATTGATTAAAAACTTTTCTTCCCCATAAATAGTTCAGTTAAGTTTACATATGTCTGTCCTCAGATAATGTGTGTCCTACCAATCGTGTGTCCTTGGCAATGCCATTCCTCTAGTAATATAGGAAAGAGGCATGAGAACTATACAAATTGACTAAATATTAAACCAGCTTACATTCAGAGTTTGGGAACCAGAGTCTGATTAGCCAGAAGGCCAAACCACGAGGAGCTACAGGAAGATTTCTGCTGAGATTACTAACAAATATGTCCCAGTACCTTTAATCCTACATACCTATACCATGAAAGGAGAGCAGATGCAAACCCAGTTCCTCAAACACTCAGGGTCTCAATTCTCTGACTTTGAGAGGAGACCATGTCACTGTCTGTGGAGTGTTATTCCTTCTCTAATAAACTTTCCTTTTGTCTCTAACTCTGGCTCAGAGTCAAGGACACTCTCTCAGTGGGTATAGGGCTTGAGTTCCCCACTCAGGGGAATTCGCCCAGTCCTGCATCACAAGTGTGCACTTGCCAAAGCTGAGAATCAGGATTTTAGTCCCTCTAATTTGTGTAGCATTTTAACCATACTCCCTCCTGTTATAGTGTTTAAACTTTGGTCTTTAGAGGCACATTTGTTGGTACACAATTGAAGAATGACACTGAACAACTGCTTTTCTGAGAATATAGCCTATTACAAAATTTCTTAAGTTCACTTTTTCAGTTATTTTCTACAGAGACATACAGATTCACTTTATTGCACTCTATTAACTACCCCCTACCATGCCTTTGGCATTCTAAAACTTGTTTAGCAAAAGAGAAATTACATCTATACATTTAAACTCTCAGTGTACTGGGGAGTTTCCAAGTATAAAATTTATTTTTTAAGTACACCTTTTAAAACGACTAAAATGTGATGAAACAGTCCTTGAAATGCAACATGACAGATGGACAGAAAACTTCACTAGCATGATGGATGGGTCCTTTATTTTTTCCTCTGTGAATGACTGCTGATCATAATCACTTTTATAGCTTGACTGCAACAAAAAGGATTATTTCTTTTGTCCTAGAATCTCAGAATGAGCATATTTGTTCAGAGAATGAAGGGGACCAAATTAGACCGAGCTTCTGAGGCATAATAAATTCACAGCAATCACAGGCCAATGTTCTTTAATTCTTAAGACACTATCAACTTTAAATATTCTGATCCTCTCATAGTTAGCTCTCTTATCCTTTTGTCCTTATTGAATTAACCGTCTTTTCTTTTACATTGTCTCCTAAGGGGACCTCAATTTAAATCCTTTCAGTTTAATTCCATTAATTGGCATATTGTCTGGTCTCATGTTCTCCTCCTGGGTCTTGAACTTATGTTCCCTTCAGTTCTTAACTCCTTAGCTGTATTTTACATCTTTGAATGACAACTTGCTCCATCTGTAGACAAAGCATGTGCATTCTTATCTTTCACTTCCAGGCTAATGTTTAACAATGAATTCACAATTCTGGCAGTTTATCAGCCCATTAAGTAAACCCAAGAGCAGAGTTCCTTGTTTTTAAAGCAATCATACTGAAATCCAGGGATATTGGTTCACTAATTTGAGCATAATTTAAGAGCTAGCAATTTTAAATTATGGTAAATGGATCAAAAGTAGATATAATTTGTCTCTTCAGGTCCTTCTGCTTAGAAATGAGACAGATTTGGAGTCATACTACATTGGATTTATATCTCTCCTCACCACTTATTAACAAGGTAATCTTGGGCAGATATCTCTCTAACTCTCAATATTCTCTTCTATAAAATGGGAGTTAAAAATAAAAATTCATTCCAAAACAATGTTGAGATGAGGACTTAATGTAATAATCTTTGTAGAATGCATAATATAATATCTGGCACATGGTAAATATTCAAACAAGGCTAGCTATCTTTATTATCATTACTATTAAAGTACCATTGTACCTATTTGTGGTATATTTATATCCTTCCTGCAAAGCGCATCTAAGTTCTACCTTACCTGAGACTTTAGACTCCACATGGAGAATGTCATTTTGGTAGATAAGCTTTATACAAGTTATTTGATACTTATTCCAAACCACCATTGTAATCTTCCCTTCCTTTTCATTAAACTGCAAATCCCTTACATAGAGAGACAATGTCACGCCTCTTTAAGAGCTCAGGCTTGGAACAATGACTTCCTCTCCCAGAAAAGGTGATATAACCATTTTTATTTTTATTTTTAACTTATTTTCAGGAAGAGGCCCAAACTAAAAGCAGATGGTGGGTTATTACAAAATGTAAGCAGGATTATGGTGCTAATTAGAGGGAGAAATTTAGGGAAAGAAGAAGAGAGAAGAATCTATCTTTAGGCCAGTCTTGATTATTCATAGGTAATAAAAAGAATAACTAAGTGATAAATGCACATCATGCCCATCCTCATAAGATTTCACTTAATGATTGAATGATACAATTGGATGCAATTATCAAACACTCTCAAAATGGATCCAGAACATAATATTTGAGAAAACAACCCATGAAAAAGATTAATATCCAGCCCAATGATAATTGTCAGGTGCTTCACTGATAAAATATTTAAACAGGATACCAAGCTGTGTTTCACCACTTGGACTATAAAGATAATTTTAATGGACAGTGTCCTTAAGGTATTTATGTCCTAGAGATATCATAATTCTCAAGAGGAAATCCAAGTTTATCCAGTTTCCTGGAGAATATCTGTGATGACATGGGACAGAACTGGATTGATAGGGCTGTTAAAGAATCCAAGTGTTTTCTAAAGAAAATTTAGAGGTTAACCTTAGTTCAGTCTATCATGGGTTCCATCTTATTTCACCTCCACTTCTTCTAATTAACATTTCTTTCTTATAAAAATAATAAGAGCCAAAACTGAATTCAAAGTTTGCATATCATCTACTTAAAAAAGAACACATTTTTGGTATTATAAGTACAACTATTTGAATGTAACTGGATTCTGGCCCTTGAAATCAGATTAGGTAGTCAGCTTCTTATAACTGTGAATGAAAGACAAAACAACTATTATATAAATATTATATATTTATATATAATATAAAGACAAAACAACTATTATATAAATATTATTTATTTATATATATATAATATTCTGGGAAGAATAAATTGTGGTGATTATGTCTTGGGCCAGTCATTTCGGAGTCAAGCAACAGAGCTAATGAAATAGCAAGTAGAACCAAATCCTCAGATAGGCAAATCACTTTAATTTTATTCCAGATCTGTGCTCAAATCCAGGGGGCCATCTTATCCTACATGGATAATAAAGACAAGCAAGAAAATCTGCTCTTGTGAAAAACAGATAAACAAACAAAGAAAAACGTTAAATGCAGGCATCGGAAATGCCAGAGCAGGATTATTACATTCGTAAATGAAAAAAGAGGAAATAAGTAGAGGGGTGGGATTACAAAAGAAGTTAATGAAGCAAAAATTATAACAATTAAGAATCTGTTTAGATTCATGTAATAGAAGCACAAATAATGTATTTTAACTGAATAGATGTTAATTTTTCTCACACAATGAGAAGACCTGAAGTAGGAAGTCCAAGTTTTGCATGGGGATTCTACAATGCCACAAGGAACTAAACTCTTCCTGCTCCTCCATCATTAATGCACAGTTTTCATCATCATCGTTGTAAGCTGTCTGTTCCATCTCAGGGAGCTGTCCCTCCAGATATGAGAAGTGTAGGAGGACAAAGGCAGAGAGCAACATGTAAAAAGATACATGCCATTTCAGTATTCCTCCTTCAACAAGCTTTCCCACAAGTACCATTCAGTAACTTTAAATTACCAGTTATGTAGTTTCCTGGGTCTGTATTTTGGGAAGCTGAGTTTTTCAACAAGGCATAATGCTACCCTAGAGATTATTTAGGGTCAGTTAGGAAAGAGGAAGAAGAGAAAGGATCCTGAATAGGTAATGAACAGTGTCTATCAAAAACACTCTTTTTTTTTTTTTGGTCAATATTGTTCTTTCAATGAATATTGAAATAATGTTTTAAAATTATTTCACAAGTCATAACAACTTGTGAGTAATAGATTAGGAGACTCAGATAGAAATAAACTTGAATGCTCCCAATTTATCCAGCCCGCAAGAGTTACATTTCCTACCTTTCCCTTTAATGTGCAACTTGAATGTTCAAATATCATAAGAAATGACTTGAGAAATGAAGCACTTTTTTTCCACCCCAGGGAATTTGTCTTTCATTATTATTTCGGAGAATCCAAAAGGACTACTTTTCTTTCACAAATTTCTTTTGATTATCTTTTGCCACAGACTCTCTTCTCTACTGTCCTGAGATTCTCCTTTTGTCACTTCTAGGTAGTTCATAACTGCTTTTTCAGACATGCACACATCGATTCTCCAAAGCATAGTTAATGCAAGCCTATAGTGTCAATCTCTGTTTATTTTACCTGATGCTTGAGTTAGCCTAAGAGACTTATAGCTCAGAAATGGAGAACTTACGTGAGATATCAGACCTCACTGCTCCTACAGTCTAGTACCTATGCCTTTTTAACTGTTCATTTACCGACCGTCTCCCAACTCCATGTCTGATACCATGGTGCCAAGGTTAACTCATCTCTTATAAGTGGAAGCCTACTGTTCATGATCTCTCTCAAGTCTAGAAAACCCCTTTACCCTTTTTCAACATAGTTAAAAACAAAAAGATTAAAACAGTTATTATAAAGATCTATGCAAAATGCTTTGATACAATGACAACTATGAAGTACATTTCAAAGCTTGTACTCTGAACCTTAGTCTTAACATTTACATTTGGATTATTTCTCCATTTGTGGCTTTCTCAGAAGCAATTTGAGAAAAAAGTAAATGATAATTTTTAGCTCAAAATGTATGAATAACACTAAAAAGATTCCTCCTAGAATAAACTGAGGGCTTTCCTGAGAATAAATTCCAGCTCTACTCTGTAATGTAGAAATTCATTAAAAGCTCTCAGACATTGGTTTTCCAGCTGCCATAGTTGTAAGATTATTTTAAGACTCTAACTTGAACAGCCTTAGTCTCTGTAAAAATGCAGTCTGTTCACAGAAATCTACAGTGCTATTAAAATCCCATGTCAAAGAATTTTAGCCCCACGAAAGACCACAGATATCATCTAGTTGGGCCATTCATTTTAATTTGGAGCAACTGAAATGGAGAAGATAACTAAAGTTACTTTAGAGGTCAATGACCAAACCAAAGATGAAGGCCTTGGAGTTTTAAACCACCATTAATTGATAGCAACAGCCAAGATGGAGGTAACTGACTCCTCGATATGGGGGTGGTTATTTAGGAAGTCCATGACCCTAACTCTTTAGGGATTTTTCTAGATCACCTCTTATCTAAGTGCCTCTGCTGCTTCTAAAATACTCCTGGGGCATGGGAGGGATCCTGGAAGAGAAATATCCATGATAATATTTTCCCTCTGACACTAGTGCTCCTTAACAAGTCAAGAAAAATGTTTCATTAATGTTTGTGTAAAGGAGTCTTACCATTTCTTGTAGCCAGCTGAATCTTATATTAGTAAGTATGCTTCCCTTTACAATAGAATTCCTCAAAATAGTTGCCTATGATCACATATTCCAATTTCTTTTCTCTCATCCACTCCTAAACCCACTCCAATCAAACTTTTATTCCTATCATTACATTAAACTCTCTAGTCAAGGTCACTAATGACCTCCATGTTACTCTAATGATTAATCTTTAGTCCTCTTGGTGTTTGATTTATCAGTAGTGTTTGGAATAATTGATCCCTCTCCACTTCTTGACGCATTTACTCCACCTGGTCTCCACAACACTCTCCTGGGTTTTGTCTTACTTCACTAGTCACACTCCTCCTTAGTCTCCTGTGCTGGTTCTTTCCTATCATCTGTACTGTTTTGCTGCTGGAGCACCCAGAAGTTGGTTCTTGGGTCTTCTCTACTCTGTTCTCTCTACCTTGATGATCTTTCTCAGTCTTATAGCTTTAAGCACCATCTGTACCTTCATGATTTCCAAATAAACCTCTTTAGCATGGAATGTTCTTCTAAACTCTGGACTTCGATATTCAACTATCTCTGGACATATCCAATAAGTATCTGATGGGAACCACATATATAGTATTAAAAAAAAAAACAACAACAACCCTGATCCCACCTTTATCCTCTCAAACTTGCTCCTCCGGTGTTCTTTCTGTTTGAGTTAATGGCAATCACACAGTTCTGGTTGCTCAGACCAAAAACTTGGCTTATCCTTGATTTTTCTTTCTCATGTATTCAGTATCAAATTCATCAGCCAACTCAGTTATTTATTATACTATATATTATATGTATATGTCCATTGAAATTCTGGCTTCTTCTCAAATACTACCATCCTATTCCCAGCCTGGATTATTGGAATATCTTCTTAAAAGTGCTCTTTGCTTTTGCCCTTCCCCACTTGCCTATCCTCACAGCTTATTTTAACATGCAAACCAGAAAGAGTCTACTAATATATTCACATTCAGTCATGCTCTGCTCCAAACCCTCCGGGGCTCCCTATCTCAGAGTAAACGCTAAAATCTTACCATGGCCTGCAAGGCCCTACAAGTTCTGCTACCTGTCCCACTACAGCTCTGAACCTCTCTCCTGGCCATCTCCTCACTCAATCTTCTCCACCATACTAGTCTTCTTCCACAACTTTTATTTTTCTCTGCCTGGACCTCTTTTCCTCAAGATACCTGCAGTTTATTCTCCTCTCACTCACACTCTTATTGATTACCTCTATTATCAAAGGTGCCTTCCTTGATTACCTACTTTAAAATTACTACTTACCCCCCATGCTGCTCCTGGCCTTTACTCAACATCTTATACCTTTCTTTGGCAACGTTCCCTGCTTTATTATCTTCTAAAGTTCTACGTGATTTTCTTACTTATTGTCTATCTCTTTCCCCTTAGAGAGTAAGCTTCATGTAAGCAGAGATTTTTTTTTTTTTAATCTCTTTCGTTCACTGCAGTCTAGATAGTACTGGGTATAGAGTTAGAACCTAATAAATATTTTCAAATGGATAAAAGAATGAATGAATGGATTACAGTGATTACTAATACAGCAATTAGTGCAATTAGTAATCAGGCAATCTGAGACCTTGAATATCCTTGGCTGGTAAGCACAATCTTGAATCTAAATGATGGCTTTTTCCAGGAGGTAGATATTGTCAGTCATTGGATATTCGGGAGGCTGAATTCAGTTATACGATGTATTAAACACATGAAAATATATATATTTAAATGATGGTTTAGAGAATCATCTTAAAACATGAGACTTTCCAAATAATTCATATGTGGTGGGTGCTTCTGGGAAGGTTTTGTAATTATCAAGTCTCCAAAAGCAATTGTGCATTTGGTTAGAAAATTAATCTAAACATGACCTTGCAGAAAGGGGCATATTTTAGACCATCTAATAAATAAAATATACCTACATTTAGCCTTTTCTCTACCCTCCCCCCAAAAAAAAATTGAAAGGAAAGGTTTCAAAACATAAACCCAGTGACCAAGTGGATTGGCTGCAGTTTTATGATCAACAGTAAAAGCTGTCTTCTGGTTTGTCAATTATACACAAATTAGAAGGTCTTCAAGGAGGTCTTCTCACAAAGGACTTTAATGACTCACAAAAGTCTACATCAGAATATGTGTCAAGAAACAGCTAATTAATAAGTGCCTGGTAAGGAAAGTCTGACATTAATGTAAATTAATGACATTATGGAGTACAGTGACAATCTGCAAAAGTAGATTTACATAATCAGTCATTATAGTTCCCTGTTGCCTCTTAGGTCAATAATGTGCAGTTTTAAGACATGCTAATACATATTTACTCATTAAGCTACAATGCCTTCTAATAGAGAGTGTGGATCTCTGGTTGAATTAATTATATTTAAATCATAATAATAGATAAATGTTTCACAGAATGGAAGTAAAATACATCAATTCAAAGATGTAGATTAAATATAGGTCATTTAGAAAAGTCTTTGCGTTTCTTATCTGTGTTGTAAAGACAGCTAATGATTTACTAAAACATCATCACCATTAGAGGCTCAATTTAGACCAGGTCTTAGATCTGTATTTGCCTTGGAGTACTGTGAAGAGCATCTTCAGCAATCTTGGAGAGGCAGAGGCTGGGAAGATGAATTTGTTATTTGTTACCTTTTATTTGGTCATAAAACACAGCATAGTCTTAAAGCAATGCCAACAGTGATGAGAACAAATCATTTCAGGTCCTAGGTATTTCCTATGACACTTACAAGTAAAACTTCACTAAGTGATAATTACTTTTGACACTTTGAAGTAATGAGTCAAATCTTTGGGATTCTAAGTTACCATAATCTATCAAAAAATGAGGCTTGCCACTTTAATGGGCCCATTATGTTGACCTATTTGTTTACGTAAATCCAGTACTCCTAAACAATGTTCTGGCCAGAGAGACTTATCTCTACTTATTCCAAGAGCAAATTTCCTGTGTGCTTCAATATGTTTTCATAAAGGTTTGGGGGTATTCTGATGGCAAAGTCTTTACAGTCCAACCTAGAGCATGGAAGATATATAGTTAACAGTGCCTTTGGTCATTGCCGAAGTCACCTATATACGGAAGCTAAAAACTGACTAATCTTACTGCTAATGATAGAGGACAAATTTCTTCTTTTAAGACGCATACAAATTGGGTAAATTTTTCTCTCAGAAACCAAACAAAAAGTTTCAGATTCTTAAATGACTACGTCTTTTTGGATAAATGGCCTTTCCTGCTTTTGTGAGGTTGCATAGCCCAATGTGGGAGAATTTATCATATCATGATGGAAATATCTTTTAAGTAGGCTGCCAGGCAATGCTGTCACAGCATTTAGCTGTACCAACACTTCATTTAGAGATCAGCATTAATCCCTTATTTGCATGGACACTGACTTCTCTCTTCAAATGACATTAATAGGCATTATAAATCTACTTTTTACTTGCTAGCACTATGTCAAGATATAATGCTATGGGAAAGAATTATATGGGAATTGCTTTGGACAGCCAGCCTATGTGTACAGTCAGCATCATTCAATGACCCTGCCAGTTAGAATTTGATAACTCAAAGGTGGGACATAGAACACAGAAAAAATAATAATAATATGTCAAAGTTAAGAAAATGCTGATGCATAAAAACATTACTGAACTGACATGATTGGGAAAGGTGGCATAATATGTTTTTATATTGTTTGAGACCTTCAAAACTAGCCCAGAGAAGAATTTCAGGGGAGCTGATAAAATGAGGTAAAATGTGTAATAATAAATGACTTCTAGAAAAAAAAAAATGTGTCAGATCGACATCCAATAATTTAATTAGTAAATTCTATAAATTGTGCCCCAGACGAAATGATTTTAGTCTATGTTAATTAACCATTTCAAATTGCAATGGAACACATATTTAGGACCATATTTTCTTAAGGGACAAGTAGAGAAGGAAGGAAACAAGGTAGATTTTGGCCTAATTCCCACAGAAACTTTTCACATAGGCATTGAAATATGAATGAAACTTCAGATGAAAATCAGCTGGATATAGTTCAAGAAGGGTCATTCACAAAGGCCAGCCTCCATTTTAGACAAGTCCTTTTCATCCTCAGAGTTTGGGTTATTTCACTTTTGTCACCTTTCCATAGGATATATGAAGCTTCTTTTCCGGCAAACCAATGCATGCGCTGAGAACTAGAAAAACTATGTAAAATACAGAAATCACTGTTTGAAAGGTACTGGAGAATTTCCTGAGCAAAGAGTATGAAGGAAGCTAAGATTTCATATAGAACCTCAATCAGTAGTTAGTCTTGCCCTGGAGGCACTTGCCATTTTTGAGTGTGGGATAGAATTTGAACATCTAAGAACTAAGAGTGCTACTGCTGGAGGGAGATAAACCATGAAGACTTTTAAAGGGTTTACGGGATTGGGTAGAAAAAAATGGGAGAGTAGACTGGCCTTCAACTCCTGGGAGGTTTTCTGCCTCAAGTCTTTGTTGAATTCTGAAGGTACACAAAACGAGAGTATAAAAAGCTAAGCCACAGACCTCTAAAAAGCAGAGCAGATTTTTAAAAATTATTCTTGTAATGTTGAGAAAACAAAGATTAGAGTTCAGAACCTGCCCGAGGGAAGTATCTCAATAAACTCACTAGGCTCTTATTTGAAAGCCCTGGAGGGCTATGACCTAGGAACAGAGATGAACTAGAGATAAATGTGCAATTACCAAAACCACAAACCAGTTTAACTGTTTCCTGACTGGGTTAAGGTGATTCGCTCTCTAACCCCACCTGCTGAGAAGGGGAAACTGTTATTCTTTTTTGGAAAAAGGCAATATCATTTGTAGCCTCTGTACTTATTTTATACGAAATGTCTATCATCCCATATTTAAAAGTTATTAGAAATGCCAAGAGATAGGACCATATAACCAAGAGAAAGAGAAGAGACTGAGTATCCAGATATTAAAGTTAGCAGACAAAGATTTTTAAATAACTATAAGTATATCCAAGAAAATAAAAGAAAATGTAAAAAATAGATGAAAAAAATGGAGTCTTAAAAATAATTAAGTAGAAATTCCAGACCTGAAAAAAAATATCAAAAATTAATTAAATGAGTTAACAGCAGCAGACATAGCAAAAGACAAGATTAATGAACTGGAAAATGATGTCAAAACTTCTACTTAACATTGTACTGAAGATCATAATCAGTGCAATAAGGCAAGAAATTGGAATAAAAGATATAAAAATTGAAAAGGGGGACTATGCTCATTAACTGAAAATGACATCCTGGTGTATATAGAAAATGCAAAAAGAACCTATAGAGAACAATTAGAATAAATGGATTTAATGTATTTCTATATATCAATCACAAACTAACAGAAAATGAAATTTTAACATTTTCACACAGCACTAGAAACATCAAGTATTTAGAAATAAATCAAATGAAAACAATACAACTCAGAAGTTATAGGGAGATTTTAAAGAACCAAGCAAATGGAGGGACATTGCACATTCATGTATGAGATTAATTACTATAAAGACATATTCCAGGTTGACTTGTGGATTCAATAAATTCTAATTGAACTCCCAGCAATTTTGTGGTATGTTTGTGTGTGCATGTATGTGTCTGTGTGCAAAATGATAAACTGATTCTAAAATATATATGGAAATACAGTGGCATAAGAGTAGTCCAGGCAATGTTGAAGAACATATCAGGTATCAGTATATCTATACAACTATAGCAATTAAAATAGTGTGATATTGGTGCCAGGACTGACTAATAGATCAATAGAATAGAAATAGAATAGGAAGTCCACATGTATATGGGTATATGATTTATTATAATAGTTATATTGCACTGCAGTTGGAAAAAAAATGTTTTTTCCCCCTAAATGGTGCTGGATTAGTTCGATATCCATATTTATTAAAAAAATAATCTCTGCCCTCTACAGCACAGTCAAAAATCAATTTCAGATTGATCGAAGGTCTAAATGTACAAATAATAAGGCTTCTTGAAGATAATATAGAAAAATACCTTCTGCCTTTTGGCTCCAAGGTGATCTGGGTAGAACTCTGGAAAGGGTAGGAAGTCACTGGAGGGATAACAGTTTGGCACATGAGGTTTGAGGCAGTACCAGTGACTCCATCTGGACTAAGTGTGAGTATGTGTGAGAGGTAGGGAGAGCATCCAGATCCCAGACATAAGGTGGGTGAGGAATCATGAATTCACTGTAAAATCCAGGATCAGAATCTAGGCACAAAGGAAAATCCACATCTGAGATGCATAGCTGCACACACCCTCCCTACTCCAACTCTGTCAATTTTCAGTCAACTTGGTATATCACATAATAGTAATAATAATAGTAATAATAATATTAATAACAAATAGCTAGCATTTATTAGAGAGCTCATTACATGTTACTTCATGTGTTTTTCATGTTTTAATTCACTTGATCCTCACAAAACTCTGTGATAGAGTTGTTGCTATTATACCCACTCTGCAGATTAATATCCTGAGGCAAAAAAATTAATACAACTTGCCCAAGGCCTCAGAGATAATTACTGGTGGAGTCAGGATTGAAACCCAGGCAGTTTGAGTCCCAGGAGAACATAGTTTTCATGACTTCAGAAGCGATCTTGGAGGAAAGATTCAGATTCCAATTTCTACCACCTTGAGAAAACAGGAACTTGATCTTCTGGTTCAATGTTGAGTATTAGAAAAATTAATAAATCTACATTATGTTTCTTACATATCTAGGTGTGTGGGCTAAAGTCTGTACTCTTCATTCTAAAATCAAAAGTGCATATAATACTATACGCTAAGCATTTTTGCACATGCAATCTTGAAAGGGGGAGAATTTGATTTTAATTTTATGAATGAAAAAACTAGAGATTCATAGAGATTTATATACACAGAATTTTGACATATATAAAATAACAGAAGTGAGATTAAATTTTGGGATTCTTCATTTCTGCTTCATTGTTCTTTTACAATGACCAGTCCCAAAACATTCTAAACATAAATAAGCTCAATGAAAACTAGACATCATTAATTAGCAGATAAAAATTTGACATTCAAGTCTCTTTTAGTGCCTAGTTATAGGTGAAAAAGAACATCAATGAATGATTACCTAATTATTTTCTAATTTAGAGGTATATATGACTTACCCAAGGAAAAATAATCAGAATGATTTATTGTGGTTTCTAACCCATCTTTTGGGTAGACTGGTGAAGCTTAGAGATTTCTTTCATCCAAGATCCCAGCCTTTCACAAACTACTTAAATCTGCCATTATTTTAAACCATGGCTTTCTAGAGAAAAATGAGATTTCCACTCAGCAATAACTGCCTTATATTTTTAAGAACAAGAAGAAAAAAAAAGAGAGGGATGGATGCCTCCAGGAGAAAAAAAGACAGCTTTTATGGCCTTAATTTGGTTCATTTCTGGGCTTCACATTCTTTACTCCTCAACAGCAGATAAGGGACACATTTTCGTAGGCAGATCAGTCTTCCTCTAGACACTTTGGTGTAGGTTTTGGGCTTCAAGTTAAATCCTGAACCTTCGTGGATTGACAGGACTGTCTGAGATGAGGTTGCAGAAGGTTTCCAATACTAAAGATGATTCCATATTACTGATAATCTCAGATAATCTTTATAGACAATCTTTATCTCATTTAATCTCTACAATAAACCAATAGAAAGGCTTCTTTCCTAATTTACAGAGGATAAAAGCAAGGCTCTGAGAAATTAGGATTCTGCCCCAAGGTCACAAAATTAGTAAATGGTAGGGCTGAGATCTGAACCTGATCATTCACTGACTTTCAAAACTCCTGTTCTAGGCTCCTGTCTTTTTTGGGGAAATCTCTATTTTTACAAGATAACTAATAGGTATTTAGTGTATTGATATACTGGAATTTTTAAAAAAGACTTAGAGAAGCATGATCCTCAATTAACAATTCGAAACTGTTAACTTGATGAATGTTATTTAATGATAGAACATGAATTTTACAGCACCTGCTCATATTTTTTTGAATAATTGGACGGCTCATTCATTACCTTGGTCCTTCAGCACCTTTTAGGTATTCCAAAGGCACACTGTTTTTGGAATCAGCCATGCTCAAATTTATAGAATACCAAATTCCCTAACAGGGCTCCAGAGGTGGAGAATGTGTTTCCCTTTAAAATGACCAGAAATTGTATGTCTTAAGCTAACTGAGTGTATTAAATCTTAGTCGATATTTTCCAGTTTCACTCCCTCTATTTATCTAAGTGCATTAATTATCATAAGTATTCAGATTAATGCCAGAGTATTAGCTTCCTATTGCTTCTCAAACAAATTATCACAAACTTATTTGCTTAAAGCAACACAAATTTATTATCTTATAGCTCAGAAACCAAAATGAATTTCACTGGGCTAAAAACAAAGTGTAGGCAGGGCTGCATTCCCCTAGGAGGCTCAAAGTTATTTAAAAAAAACAAATTTTACTAAATAAATTGTAAAGAACTTATTGGCTTTATTCAAAGATTCAAATATGGGGCAGCATCCAATCTAGCAGATAGAAAAGAGCTCAGAGGGGCTCTACAAAATGAAAGATTTTTATAGCTCTAAGGGAGCAGGAACGAGGAAGTTATATAGTAGCCACCACCCCCACCCCCAAAAAAAGCAGGCTGGTTATTGCAAAGTTACTTTCCTTCAGGGATGGCAGGTTCTATCAGGCAATTTACCTAACATGCTGATCAGGCGATTCCTGATTGACTCTTTTAAGATTCCACTTCTGGGAGAGCTAAAACTGTAATTAAATTAAGCCTTGGTTGGTGACATAGAGCTTGACATAAGTGACTCCATTTGAGGCCTGTTGTCTTGTTTTTAACAAGAAGAAAACCTCTTTCCTAGTCTTTTTCAGCTTATAGAGCTGTAGTCCTTGACTCGTGGCCTCTTTCTCCATCTTCAAAGTCAACAATGTAGCATCTTTAAATCTCTGTTTTCATCATCTATCCTTCTGATCTCTTATCTTCCCATTATAAGAATCTCTGTGATTACATAGGGCCCACTCAGATAGTCCAGAATAATTTTTTCTCAAGATTCTTAATTTAATCATATTTGGGAGTTCTCCTATATATAGTAATATTCACAGGTTCTGGGAAATTAAGACAGGGACATCCATGGTGTAGGGAGCAAGGGTCATTATTCAACCTACTGCAGCCAGATGGTCTTTTTTTATTTTACATTTTAAGACAGTGGATAATTTTAGGGCATATTATCAATATTGAAGCATTTGTAAGCCTTTTAGGAGTGGTTTATTTTTCAACCAAGTTAACTGTAAATAGTCATTATTAGATAATAAGTACTTTCTTCAGGAAAGCTAATGATAACCTAAAGCAACAGTAATGAATTAAGCTCCACTTCCTTGAGCATTGCATGGTAATTGTTCTCCAAAGATGTATTACTATTTACCTCATTGGTGAAGTAAATAGAAGTCTTACCCTCAAATAATAAAGAATAATAAAAATAAAAATAAAAACATTTAATATAAACCACATATAATTTGGAGGGTTTGGGTTTACAGTTTTAAATGCTTTTTACAAAGCCAGGAAGTTGCAATAATATTTAAATCAATGTCATTCAGATGTCTTTGCAAGGCAAACAAAGCTCTATCAGTTGAACAACCAAACCACTGTTCAAATTAATCAGTAGGAACTTGATAAATTCCACTGATGTAGAAAATTAGCACTTTGCATGTTTCCCAGATTTTGATTTCATTTGGGCGTCTGGTCATGAATTATAACCACTCTTCTTGGACTCGAGCTATTTCACTTGAAATCCATTATTTCTAGTAGAATTATGAGTCTTGTTAGGGAAATGCCAGCTATTTCCATTTTGAGCATCTGCACTGCAGTTCTATTATTAACATAGAGCTCATTTTAAAAAGGGGGAAGAATTAGATTTGTGTCTTTGAGGTGGGGGAGTAGGGGAGTGAGGGAGGCGGGTGTTTTAGTGAAACAAACAAGCTCACCGGGCTGCTTTCAACTGACACAGCTGTCATGTAAATATCTGTCTCGCTGTATAGCTAAGGGATCCTGGGCTCAAAGACCTTGTAGCCATATGTAAACAATGCAGGGCTGATGACAGGTTCACAGCACTGGAGACAACGTGTGCAGCTGTTTTATCCTCCTTCCTATAGTGAGATACAAGTGTTTAGGAGGCACTTAGCAGATGCTTAGCACTGAGTTCTAGAAGCTTACAGGGCTAGTCTTGCTTCTGTGATGTAGTTCGTATCACTGCCTTCTGGGGCATGCCATGCAGCCCATGGTGTGAACACTGCCAGTGCATCTCTCCCTCCCACTCTCTTCCTCTCCTCCAGCTTTAGCTCACTGTCAACGCCTGACCCACACCTCTGCACACTGCACTGATTACAGGGCTCCCCAACCAAAAGGTCTAAGGGTCTAACGACTAAAGAAGTCAGTACCTCTCTGTTCATTGCTTATTGCCCTCTTCTTTTCAGGTATTCTTTCCAGTATTCAGCCCAGGCTCATTAGAAAAGAATCAAGCAGGAAACAAAGTATTGTTTCAGCCAAGGTTCACTTTGTAGAAGTGAAAGCTCCTGTGGACGTGACCTGGAAAACAATTTCTATGTATATGCCAATTTGGAGAAAATATTTTTACTTTTTCTTTCAGCTCTTTGAATTAAAACTGAGGAGACTATGCACATTGTTTGGGCTAATAAAACCCTCATTTTGACTTTTGGACACTTATTTGGATTCTTCTAGTAAGCATAATATTTCACGATCTGATTTACCCAGAGCCCAAAACTATTTTATGTTTTCTCATCACATTATATATTTATGGACACAAGCCCAATAATGAGCTTGATTTTTAATTTTTTTCCTCCTTATTTGAACCACTTCCTTAAGAAGCAGTATATAGCACATTCAGATTTCTGAGCTCTACTATTAGACTAACCCAATTTAAACCCAGGCATAACCACTTATTAAGTCTGTGATTTTGGTCAAGTCTCTTAAGGCAGCTAAGCTTAATATTCTTTATTGCAAAATGGGGATAATAACAGTGCTTATCTCTGAGAGTTGTTTTGAGAATTACTGGACAATTCATACCAAGTCTTTAGTTTAATTTCTGGAACGTAAGAGCACCCATTAAATATGAGCTATGATTATAATTCTTATATTTTAAAAATACTGATGTAAATTAGAAACTTTTATCAAAAGAAAAATAAAAGCTTACCAAATGCACACATAAATAGCTTCCCATCTTCTAATTTCCAGTCACTGGTAACCACCAGAGATTTACCCCCAAATGAAGTTCCCCCCGCCTCCTGAAAACCATCACCACCTATTCTGGATCCAGGATACTATATATTACCCAAGGAACTTCCCCCTCATTCCCATAAATCTGGAATCTCTACACTATTCTTCCTAAAAAACACTGGGGCAGGAATCCAAATAAAAGGAACTTGGAACTCGAAGTTTCTCTAGTTTTATGAAAATGGAGTAAAAAGAAGACTCTTGTTAATAGACCAAACATTTTAGGTTGTTTAGTAGTATGAGTACATATGCTCAGCTACAAATTGAGTTGAAAAGCTTTTGTAGACAGAAATGGGAATTTAAACACTCCTAGAATGTTATTTCTTTGGAAAAGTTTGTTGTGGGTTCCAAGAATTGACACATAAATTCATCTTTTTTGGGTATAGTAGTATAAATCTAAATATTGATTGAACTAATAATTAAATTAATATAAATAGTAATAACTAACATTTACTGAGCTCTCATTTTGTGTTAGTACTATCTTAACCCCATAAATGTGTGTTATGTTATAAGAAACTCAAGAGGTAGATATTATTATAAATGAATTAGCAAGTGAAGAAATGAATGAGGGAACGATAAACAGAAAAATTTAAGTAATTCAGCTACTATTTGGGATTCAATAATTATAGACTTTTGGACAGTCAATCAAACTTTCTAAATGCACGACAGAATCTTTTAAGATAAATCGCTAGCAAAAGGCCTCACAAATAAATATATGTTCAGCTGTTATGAGAATATAAACCAATCTAACAGCTGGGAAAATGAAGTGCAGTCTAAAAAATAATAACAAATATAAGGTTGTTCGAAATAGGAGAAATAATTAATAACCAAGTTATATGATTAAGAACTTTCAAAGACATCTAATTTTGTCAATTTTGTGTGTCTCCAAGCAAACTGACGGAACTAGAAAATTATATCTTTCGTCTCTTAAAGAAGCATTTACCTTTAGCGGAACAAATCCATTAATAATGTCAAAATCAATTCACAATATTAGAGATAATCTACTCCAAGAACTGGAGTTTTCAAATATTTCTAATTGTAATGTTGTGCTAATAAAAATGTTATAGACGATGCATCTACCTGAGAGGAAATTCTCAAGACATACTAAACTTCATAGTGTGCACAGTTCTAGTTTCACATCTGATAGATTTATGGCCTCACATTCTCAGTGAGAGAGTGGTTATTTACTCTGTTTTATCTTGTGACTTTAATTTGAAAGTTTCCATATCCTTGCTGACATTGGTAATTTTCAGTAAGTGCTACAAATAATGACTATGTTTATGACACATTGAATATTTTTACACTGTGCTCCCTCTCTAATGGGGTCACAAAGTATTTAAGCACAAAAAATTTGCAGTCACTCTGCTATCTACAAACAAAACAGAATACATGAAATTTTAGTGTGAAATCCTAATTAAGTATTTCTTGTTTCTAATGCCAGATATAGGTAGAGGAGACGATTTGATGGAATAAATTGAGTCTTCCTTAATTGTTCCTGAAACAATGCTTTATATATTATGGATATATAAAATCAAGAAAGAAATGTTTCAAATTGCTAATTTATTATGTATGCATGCATTACTTTATGTTCTATAGCTCAATGGCAGCAGACTGTAGGCCTGCCAATCTCTGCAGAATGCCATCATACTGCTACCCCATGGAATGAAGTGGAGAATAAATCTACCAATCCTGCTATGTTTCTGCTAATGAGATATATTTGGTGAAATGCTTGTTCATTAAAAACCTAAGAACAAAAATAATGGGATATATGGGAATTGAAGTTCCAGGATGCCTCAACACTGACACAGTACAAATCATAGTCAAATCATATTTAATAAACAGCCATGTACACTCAGACCATTTAACCATCAAATAGCCAGGGGTCTTGCATAAATTCTGTCCACCTCACTTCTAGAACATAAAATCCAGGCAATGCCTTAATTCAATAGTGATTGGGGAACAGAAAGTGACAGCCAGTAATGGATTCACAGCAGAGGCAAGCATTTTGTTATCTCTTCAATATTATTGATATCTACAAATTAATGCCAAACTCAAATCAAAGAAATAGTGACTTTATTTTGATTGTTTTTCACATATGCAAACATTTATTTTCAAGAAACAAAAAAAAATTTGTTGTTGCTGTTGTTATCAAGATCACATAAAAACCACAAAGGAAAATTCCTATACGTTTTCAGGGAAATTTGAACACTCTTCCCCCATCCTGTAATTTTTTTGGATTAGAAATTACTCCTTATTACATTTTCCAGGAAAATAGTTTATGCCCAAAGATAAAATGATGCTTACTTCGTTTGCTCATTCAGTAACTACCTGGAAAAGGGAAGGGAAAAGAGGGAAGAAAAAGCAAGTTTATTGAATGTCTTCTAGGTGTTAGATATTTTAATATTTATTATGCAATTAACTAGGTATGCTAGGCATTATTATCATGATCACCCCCACTTTAAAATGAAATGTGAAAAACTGAGGGTCGAAGAAGTTAATGAATTTGCTTATAGTTATGGGCTATAATTCATTTGTTTAAATAAATATTTAATGAGTAGCTACTATTTGTCAGGCATTGTTCAGAGTGCTAAAGAAGTAGTAATTCACAAAGTCTGTCCTTATAAAAATAAAATTCTGATGAAAAAACAGATAAATACAGATAGTGGTAAATGCTGTAAGACAAATCAAGAGGGTGTTGTTGCAATAGAGAGTAACTAAATAAGGAAGTTCTTCATTAGTTGGATGGAAGGGCTAGGCTTTTAAGGAGGTAGTACTTGAGCAAAAATAAGGATGTGCAGGAGTCAAACATGTGTAAAACTCTGGTAATAGTATTCCAAGGTAAATGGTAAATACAACATCCAAGAGGCAGAAAGTTGTTTGGCGTGTTCGGGGAGCAGAAAGGTTAATCTTATGGGAGATAATGAGTTAAGGAAAGATTAGTTGAGGTAAGGTTACAGAAATAGACCAGGTCTTTTAGGGCCTTGTAGAACATAATAGAATATTTGGATTTTTATTATAAAAGCATTGAGAAGCCACTGATGATTTTTTGTTTATTTTTATGTTTTTAAAATATTGCCTAGGTTGATTTCGGAAAACAGATTGCAGAATTGCAGAGTTTCTGTTTTTGCTAATGACTGACAATGTATTGCAGAATAACTCTTCTGCTGAGCACAAGATATGGACAAGATCTGAAAATTATCTGGGAATATATTAGAGAACCAACAAAGCATAAGGAATTATATGTCTCATGCGCTTTAGAAGAAGGAAAACTAAGTAAGTGAGCCAGACATTAAGACAGCTTTTTTTTTTTTTTGCGAGAAGTTTCAGCTAATGCCAGAAGAAACAACTGGGAGATTGAAGAGTTGAGCAGAAATTTTAAAGCTTTCTGGGATAGGAGAACAGATATTGCACTTCATTGTTTGCCAAGGATGAGGACTTTGAGTAAATGTACAAGACTAGATTGAGACTCTGAAGACTATGTCTTATTGGTAAATGTGAATGAGAAGCAGATCAGTTAAGTTTATGAAGCCCAGCTTCAAATAATCTCAGTTATTTATATAATTGAATTAAAATGACTTGTGACTGCTAGTGATCCAGAATGTCTGTGAGTAGCAAATATAAATCATATCTAGATAAAGATAGTATTGTTCTAGGCTTCAAATTATTTTACAGCTTCCCATATATATGTTCATACCAGACAATCAAGTGACAAGACAATGTAATAAAAACTATGGGAAATAACAGATACCAGAAAAAAAAAAAAACTAGGGATCTTGATAATGGGTGTAGCAAACATAGACTTTCAAAGAAACAATGGACAATACTGAGAGCTTGGCAGAGAACTGAAAATCATAAAAATAGCCTAATGGAAATCTAGAATTGAAAATATACAATAACTAAGATCTCACTAGGTTAAGAAAAGAATTTGCTTAACAACAGATTAGACAGATAAAAAAAAATAAGTAAGTGGAAAAGAAAGTTAAAACAAAATATAAAAAATAAAAGAAACAAAAAAATGGAAAATACAGTAGTCCCCTCTCATCAACAGGGAATAAGTTCTAAGAACCCCAGTGGATTCCTGAAACCACAGATCATACTGAACCCTAGATATACACACATACATACCTATCATAAAGTTTAATTTATAAACTAGGCATAATAAGAGGTTAATGATTATAACATAAGAAAAAAGAACAATTATAACAATACGCTACATCAAAATAAAAAAATAACATACATACATGAACACACACAAATATAAAACAAACAAAAAAATTACCTAAAGGAAACTAGAGAAAATGCCAAATTATCTTCAGAGCTGTAATAGACTGACAGCTGGTATCTCAGCATAAACAATGAAATCCAGAAGATAACTGAAGATACTGTCAAAGTTCTAAAAAATATAATAGCAACAATTCTTTGCTAATCTAGTTAAAGATATCCTACAGAAATAATGAAATAAAGACATTTTAAGACAAAAACTAAGAATATTTGTCACCAGCAGGCTTGTACTAGCAAATACAGAAGAGTATTTGTCAAGAAAAATAAACTTATCCTGGTCAGAAACTAAGAGAAAATAGGTAAATCTAAATAAATATTGACAGTAAAAAACAATAATAATAATTACATGGGATTTAAAAATACAGTGAGAGATCCATTTCCAGAATGATGGCATGAGAAATTTTATACATCTGCTTCCCAGATTAAGTACCATAACTGGTAAAAATTATATTTTAAAAAGTCCTAGTCACTTAAAGGCTCTGGAAATTGTCCCAAGGGCATGGATCAATGAGAAAAAGTTATTCAAGAAAATCTACTAGGTCTAGGTAAGAACAGTAGGAGGTGGTGCCATTGGAGCCCCCTACCTTCCTTCCTCTTTCCACAGCTCAGTGTGGCAAAAGCACCACTCTGGATGAGTATGACCAAGAATACAGGGCTCCAATGCTCCCCAGCCCTAAGCCAAAGTATCATTCTAAGAAGAAGAAATGCCAGTATTTTTTATGTGCCCAACTCCGTGTTGCAGAGACTAAATTCTAAGCAAGTGCAGCTGAAAGGATAGGGGTTCCATTTCTCTATCCAGCCTCCACTGAGCATGTCAGGCTGAGAATATCAGAACCTAGATTTCTTTGCCCTTTCCCATGCCTTCTCCCCAGCTTGCTCTTAGGGCTGAGGTTCCACATCAAGAGAGGCAAGATAAGAAAGCATAGGCTACCTCCCTCTACACAGTGCCCTGCTTATAAAGCAGGGCTATCACTACAAGAGAAGTGAGCCATTGTCTCCATCTCCAGCCCCTAACTAGAGAAATAGGAAAAGTATAGTATTAACAAAATGATATTAATCAGTGTCAATACGTCTGGATGAAATAACAAACAAAAAACAACAACTCAACAACTAAACAACCTAAAAGCTCTAGAGAGTGAACCAAGGTGAAAAGATTTTAGAGAGAGTCAAAATTTGGTATGAGGCCACTTCCCTACTTTTGCTGTGGGTGCCTGAGTATGAACTGTAGTTGCAGCATGACTTGGGGAAGTTGAAGCTTCTATTGAAAATTCATCATTGTACTGTTTTTACCAGAGGAAACAGCCCAGGCAACAGCAGATATTACAAAGTAAAGGGTCAAATCCTAGGAAGAAAAGAAACAAAGAAGGGCATCTGCGTAGAGCATAAAGAATTGAAGACTTTTGGGACTTTAAAAAATAGACTCCATGGGAGCCATGACAGTAACGTCAACTGGCAAACAACGAAGTCACATGATAGAAATGCCCCAAACCACAGAAACATCACAGTGGCCAGTGCCTTAAGCAGTATTACATGTGTGTACCCGTGTGCATGTGTACATTTCTGTGTGTGTGTGTGTGTGTGTGTGTGTGTGCGTATGCATGTAGCTCCCTGAACACATGGAACAAAATAAAGTTTTCTTAGCCAAAAAAAAAAAAAGGGCCACACAACTGCCATGACTGATAACTGAAAGACTCTGCCCATTGAGGGTTATATAAGCTGAATAGTTCAGACAGACGATGCAAGCTCAAGCCGGACCAGAAAACAACATGCAGGTGTTCTTAGAGCCGAAGATTTTGACCTTCTGCCCGTGTAACCATGGCTTGGAGTATACCTGTGCTGCCTGTTATAGAGCTTGCTTCAAGAAAGTGGAGGACTTTCACTCTTTTGCTCTGTCTTATAAGCCTCTATATTCTGTCCTCTTATAAGGACATCAGTTCTATTGGTTTACATAGAAACCGTACTGGCCTTTAGCAACTGGTTAAAAGTTTTTGCTGAACTCTTACCCACTTCAGTTGTTTATGCCTACTGCATCTGTATGTGTGTTGTGTGTTAACCTGCATGAATCCCTGACTGGTTTATCTGAGAAGGCTCCAGGCATTAAACCTGGTGTTGTGGAAAGACACAACACACCCAAGTGTGTTACTTTGGTAACCACCTTCCTTGCTCTTTACGGCAACCCCAACTGCGATAGCCTGAATTGTGTCCCCATCTTCCTCCTCGTCTCCCTTGCATATTCATATGTTGAAACCCTAACTCCTAATGTGACTATTTGGAGATAGTGACTTTAAGGAGATATGATTAAATGAGATTTTAAAATTAGAGCTCTAAACCGATAGAATTGATGTCCTTGTAAGAAGAGAAAGAGACCCAAGAGATTCTCTCTCCGTCTACACACTAAAAAGTCACGTGAGGACACAGAGAGAAGGTGGCTCTAAGCCAGAAAGAGAGATCTCACCATAAATCAACCCTCTTGGCACCTTGTTATTGGATTTCCAGCTTCCAGGACTGTGAGACAATAACTTTCTATTGTTTAAACTATCCAGTCTGGTATTTTGTTATGACAGCCCAAGGTGACTAATACACCAACTTCTTTGTGTAAATTTCAACAAAACCTCTGGCTGACCAATATATCACACATATATGTATGGTTCGAAGTGGTTTGCAATTAAAGGGTGAAAAATTGGAATTGAGATTGCAGCCACCCACCACAGGAGAGCTTTTCTGCACCTTGAAAGATTTTGCATACCTGTTGCCTGCCCCAGCCTTCAGCAAATCCTTACAGGTGTACTTGGTAAGGCCTGTGAGGGAGGCTCAAATGCTCCTGCCCCATCACAGCTTTGCAGGCCGTGGCCCTAGGGAGATGAGTGCAGACCAGCACCATCTCCTGGTGGTGAGAGGGTCCCTTTCAGCTCTTCTGCTCCTTGTCTTAGGTTGCTCCTTTACATGTAGTGGATGGTTCATAGACCCAGAGGGCTCAGTGCAGTCCCATGAGAGAGAGGGTGAGGAGGTGGATGCTGACAAACTCCGCGGCCAGGGCCCCTCACCATTCTGATCTCTCACTCCAGCTCATACATTGTTCATAAAATTTGGTAAATTCGAGATGATTTCTCCTTATCTTTCATCCATTGCTTCAAAGGATAAAAGCAACTATGGAATTCCTCTCTTGGAAATTTTTCATCCCATCATTTAGTTTCCTTTTAATGTGTTATAAAATAAACAATGTTTTTTCTCTTTTTCCTTTTTTTTTTTACTATTCTATATTGTTCTTAAAGTAAGCTAGAGTGTGATAAGTTTAATAATTTTATATTTTATAAGATAATAAAAATTCTAGAGTTTATATTATTTTCCTTACAAAGCATGTAGCTCATGCGTCTTTCCTCGTCCTTAATAAAAATAAAAGAATAAAAAGTTGTACCGAAAAAGTTTAGATGATTTTCATACACATTATAATTACTTTTTTAACATAAGCAATTTTTTTTTGAGGAAAGAGAAATGAAAATGCATTACAGCTGCAAAATTACTTTCCTTCAAAATGCTTAAATTTGTTTGGTAGGAACGAACTCACTATGCAACATATATTTTCAAGCTCTTAATTTTTAATTATTTGTATAGGGAACACATAATTATAAAGCTACCCAAGGGCACCAAAGGTATCATTGAACTGAGATAGTGAGGCAAAAAGAAGGAAAATGACTTTTTCCCATTAAAAAAGAAAAATTATATTAATGTTGCTTTAGGAAGACATGGCCCAAATATGGTTCGGGTGCCACAGCCCCGGTTTTGCTTGCTTCTTTTGATGATTTGGCTAAAAGACCTCTGATGAAATATGTGGAAAATCCTAGGAAAGGTGGTTGTAGCCAATGGTTAGCATATTATATTACTAGACTAACAAGTACAAGGGCCCCCGATTTTTAACTTTTTATAAAAAGATTGACTAGAAGGCACATATATGTGTTAAAGATCATACCTGTTTTGTTCACTACTGTATAGCTTATGATTTTTATAACCCCTAGGACATAGTGGAATCTCAAATGATTGAACTATAATGACAACATAAATGTATCAATTTCTCACTCTAAGGTTGAATCAGCTTTTCTTTATAAAACATCTGTGCTATCAAGAGTAACCTGATATTCTACTCTACTACTACAAGATCTGAAGAATTGAAGTTGAAATATAACAAAAAAAATGAACATGCTTGGAGCTATAAAGGGCCTTAGTTCACATTCTAATTGTGTATGTGTGTGTGTATACAGTAAGGCCCACTGAGTTTGTAGGATTTGCTCAAAGTAACACAATTAAATAATGACAGAGCTGAGATGAGAGCCTTAGACACACAATTCTGTGTTCTTTACACCATATTAGGTAAGAAGGTAGTTTGGGGAATTAGAAAGATATGAATTCAAATTCTGATTTGGCCACTTACTAGCTATATGACTTTCAGCAAGTTATTGGCGGTCACTGAACTTCAGTTTCTTTATTTGTCAAATAGGAATAATAATAATATTGATCTCAATAGATTATTGTGAGGATTAACTCTTCATACTGTGTTTTTACATAACGCTTAATAATTACCGTAGTAGTAGTCTCTGATGATGTTATTATTATGTGCTTACTCTCTTCACCCAGGCACAATGAGCTTATTTTTTTCTATAAAGAATAAAATATAGCTGATTAATTTCCCACAAAGTAATGAGTCAGCAATCTTGAAGTAAGATTATCATGGTGAAATTTGCTGTTTAGAGATTGAGGAAAGCTTTGTGGTAGTAATCAAAAATTTTTTTTTCTATAAGTGATTCAAAATTCTATTCTTTTTAGTTTTTACTATGTGGGTAGCGGTGCAAGATAGGTAATGTTTGTCATGTCCTGGATTAAATCAGACACAACAGTCATATAGTTAGCTCACACACCTTAAATTGATCTCTTTATTTTGTGTGAAGGATTCCTGAAAAATAAAAAAAAATCCAAGTGTTTACAGATTTTGAGAATGCTTGGATGCAAACTCAAAAGCTCTTGAATGAAAATGAGAACTGGATTAAATTCATGAACAATATTGCTATATATTAAAATGTATTATATTTGTTTCTTTTGGTCAATAAACCGTAGATACATCAATCATCTTAACAGGCATTTAAAGAACCCCCATATTTACATGACTTCTTATACTTATTTAGAGGTTTATTTACAAGAAATTGCAATTAGATTTGGAGTTGACAATACAAGAGCGATTAGGAAAAGATGATAGAGTCAAAGTAATAAATTGGGTCAAGAGAGAGAAGAGACCAGGCCAAATCCTTAGAGAAAACCTAAATATGGGAATCAGCAAAACAAGAAGAGCCCCAGAAGGAGAGAGAGCAGGAATAGTCTTTGAAGCAAGAAGAGAAACAGATTTATTTTGAAGGCAAGGGAGATTTTCTGGAAGAAAGCGAATAATCAGTAGTGTCAAATACTGCATCACTAATAACTTCAAAATTTTTATGCACAAAGTGCTTAAGGATAAGAAAGGAAGCTAGTAGGCAAATCAGTCTTAAAACTGCATTCGTGGAGGAAGAATACCATTTTTATTTTTATTGAATTGTATTGGGTATAGTGATTGGGAGTGTTAGTAGCAGAAATCGTTGGGGTGGAGGCTAAAGGCCTCCAAACCGTATTTGGTGTCACAGCTGCATAATGGAAAAGTTGAGTTGTTTGTAAAATAAGAAAGGACCATCATATATTCCAGCAAAGTGGCCATTGACAACCTTTTCAATGAGGAGGGAGACAAAGAACTATATAAGTGATGAAATAGAAAGTTTGTTAGGAAGGCTGTTAGGAAAGAAGAAATGTGGAATGGTAGCTTGCTAGGGAGAGAAAGAGCAGGCCGGAGACAAGAGAGAGTAAGAGGAAGTGATAATACGTGAAGTTAGAGAGGTTTGCAAATGTCAGAAATCCACATTAGTTGCCATTGATTGTATTGCTGAAATAGGAGGTCAAGTTAGCTAAGCATGAGTGCTCTGAGCTGCAATTATGAATTTGAAATGAATGGAAACTGTTTGGATTATTTGCTGTACAGGATAAGCTGGAGAGTTAAGTAGGAGTGAATAGGAAGAATGATGAACATGTAGAAGGTCTGGCTGAGGTTCAGTAATAACTACAAATAGCATTGCACCAAATTAACAAATATGGTATGATTTTAACAAATAACCCAATATGATAGGGTCTATTATTATGTTGAGCAATAAGACCACATGATGGATCACTGAGTTGGAAGTTAATCTTTGAAAATATATCTGTGGTTTCTTTTACAACTTTAAATGCTGCCTCCAGACAGCATTTAAACAGGGATGGCTTAGAAATAGATGAAAATATTTTTAACATTCAATCAAAAAACTGTACTTTTTTCACAGGAAAAAAATATCACTCCTTTTATAATTCAGTGGACTCATGTTGTATATAGAGATGTCCATATATAATGTATAAATAGATGATTTAATAGCTTTATCATCTAACTATTGCTGAATATTCACAAACCAGACATGGTTTAACTTCCTTGAAATAGAGCAAAATACCAAAATAATTATTCGTTTTAAATTCATTTGCATTGGTTGAGTGCCCATTCTATGCCAGACCTTTCTTATATAAGGCTCTGAGGATATGAATAAAACGACATTCTTGCTTTCAAGAAGCTCACAGTATAGATAAGAAGATAGATGAAAAAGAAATAAAATGTGTAGGGCACCATAATTAAGGTGTGCCCTAGAAACCACGGAACCTATACCTCAAGGGCCTCTTACCCCTAAAGGAATCATTTTAACACAACATTAAATGGATCTAGGGAGATTTGAGAATGCTGACAGGGAGGAGAGAAATGTTCTTCACAAATGCAGAGCGACTTCTTTGTGACAGGGGATGTGCTGAACAAAAGGGATAAAGTGATGAGTGAGGCCCAGGTGGTCTCAGCCCTCAACTGGCTTTCATTCTGCTGAGGGGTACAGACACATGAACACATTTTTAATGTATTGTGTTAAGTGCCATCATGACAATGGTGCTGGAGATGTGCAAATACAGAGAGGGCACTCACAACCTGGAGGACTAAACAGAATGGGGAGAGGGTCACCAGCACACAGTGACACTCTTCTACTGGAAGAAACAGCTGAATCCTAAGACAGTTAGGATGGAGCCAGATGACATGGAAGGGAGGGTTTTCCAGGCAGAGGGTACAGTCTAAAGGCACAGAAGTAAAAAAAAAAAAAAAAAAGAACATGTTTGTTTGTGTACAGAACTCCAAGAAACTTAATGTTTTTGGCACCTAGATTTTCAAGCAGGGAGGCGCAGTTGTGCCTGACAGAATCTATCTTTATTTCACAGACAAGAAAGGTGAGGCTCACAGAATTAAAGGAGTCAGCTTTGTTGCGCTGGTAACAAACAGTGGAATGAAAACTTCAACCACGTCTGTCAGATTCACAGCATTTGTTTTTTATATTTCTTTAGAATTACTTTTTTCAGGTATGTATTTATAAGGCTTATATCATAAAATAGGAAAAATGTAAACTAATTTTTATTTTATGTATTTCTATTCTGAAGAAAAAAACCTTCAAAATCACAAAGATATTAATGAAAAAAAATCAGTAACAGATTAGAGAGAAATAACAATTGGCAAAATATTTATGTACTATGTGTATCTGAGAGAAAAGATGCAAATTTATCTTATTAAAATGTGAGATATAAACCTAAAAACAACAAATGAACAGGACAAACAAATAGAGACTCATGGACATGGACAATAGACTAGTGGTTACCTGAGGTTAGAGGGGAGGTGGGGGGGGAGGTAGACAGGGTAAAAGTGGTCAAATATGTGGTGACAGAAAGAAATCTATGGGAGGTGAACGCACAATGTAAATATACATATGTCTTATTGTTAAAATGTACAGCAGAAACATCAAATTTCATTAACCAATGTCACCATAAAAAATAAATAAATTAAAAAAAATTTTAAATAAAATAAAATAGCTAAATTACTTGTTTATTTGTCAGAAATAACTATATCAAAATTATAAGTGTTAGATAACAGATTAGCATTGTGATATACAGTATACAATATACAATATCCTCTCAATTGAAAATATCATGGACAAATAGAAATAGCTCCTTGAAGACTTTCTGGTTGTCATTTCTCTATCTTGAGAACCACCTCAAATTATGATGAGATTATTCTATCTCTTTAAACTATTAAAGTTATGGATTTTTTCTGGCAGACTTCCAAAGTCACAATCAAGTAACTTGTCATTGGCTGATCTTCATTAGCAAATTTGCCATGACCTATCCAATTCTAATGCTGAGAACAGTACTGAAAGATGGGGATGTGCTTTTTTATTTTTTTTCTCCCATTAAAGCAGCTAACAAATTGGGCATGAAGAGAAGTTATGGAAATGTGATGAAAATAGGAACAAGGTAATTAAAATGAGATCATTTAATAGTGTAAATGTAGGTGAGAGGAGAATGAACTAAAATGTAACCTATTAAACCACAGCAGAAGCAAAGGAAGCAGTAAAACCTTGTGAATGCTGCATAACCTGGAGCTCTCTCACTGCAGCAGAGCAGCAGACCCCTGGATGAAAAGTGATTTTTATGAACCTCACGAATTGGACACATAAACAGAAAAGCAATTATAATACTGAGCCATCATACTGGATGAAAACATCCACAGTCAAAAATAAGTGACATGAATAAAGAAACATGTGAAAATATCTACTCAGGTATTTCCCAACCTGAAAAAGGCAAAAGAAATTGGAAGAGACACATCTAGATAACCTAGAAACAAAAGCGAGAGGATGGGTAAGCTAATAATTAACTACAGTCTACTTAAAAGGCCTAGTTTATAAGGAATAGAATTTCAGATCAGTGACAGTTTCTTGGTTAGCACAGACACTAAAACCCTAAATCCACAGTTTGTTTAGTTTCTTGTTTTGTTGTTCATTTTTTTTTTTTTAATCTATAGGACATTATAGCTGCAAGAAAAGAAAAAGTCTAGAAACCTCAGGCACAAGACATAAGATCCTTAACTCTAGCCTTGTAGCCACTCAATGTATGTAGATTTCAAAGGTCAATTTACTGTACATTTTAGAGAATTTTTAGGATTTTTTTTCTAGTCCATGTTTCATGGAACAAAAAACATTCAGAAGAGATTAAACTTCCCTAATACAATGACAAAGAGAACCAACCTAAATGAATAAAATAGCACTTTTATAGAAGATCTTAAATTGAATTTCATTTCTGACCCATAGATATATGCATGTAATTAATGGCTAATGAATAAAAAAGAGATTTTAAGAGTGCATATAATACAGAGGAAATGATTATTTATGAAAAAGTACATTATATAAAATTTGGTATGACCAAAATGCTAATTGATTTAAATAGTATGATTAAATTTATATATTGCATTTGTCTGCACTTAATACATATCATAAGAGTAAATGGTAGTTAAGGCCAAGTCTGGATTCATACATAGTTTGCCTTTGTGAGGTTGGAATTAATGAGATTTTATTATATAGAAACCTAAGTATTGAAACCCAATGTTACAAGGAGAGACCTAGCTACAACATAAAATTATGTACTCTAAAAATTCCTGGAGGTGGAAATTAGGAGGAAGAACAGAACAAGTCTTTAAATAATACCTATTTCAAAGGTTTGGGACAGGAAATTTCTCAAAGTGGTAGAAATTGAGCTATTGACTTTATGTAGTATGCATCCGACTATATGTTCAGTGAATTGGAATGAATGAATGAAGAAATGAATGAAGAACAGAAATATCATTTTAGTGTTGGCATATATTTTACCCCAAAAGGCTAAATAAATTATTGGTTACAATAAATGAAACCTCGCTAAGAATATATTAACACAGTGACTTTTGACTCTAGAGATACATGACATGACAATTCTGAAGAGTGAGTTATTGTATTCTGTGATCTGATTGGGCTGTGAAGGGATAATTAAAATCCCTGTAGATATATATGTCGTTTGATAAAGTCCACTCTGCTGACTATTAGACAATAGTCATTCCCCACTCTGGATTTAGATGCACTGCTCTAAACTACAATATGACATTACATTATGTAGGTTTTTTTATTTCAAAATTAAATAACATAGCACTTTGATTTAACTCTAAGAGATGCTATATAGTCCACTCTCCACATTTTCCTCTCACCACACTGAGAAACACATCCACAGCCCTTTCTAGATCAATGCATTATCCAAAGATCTCTACTGTGAAATCTCACTTCATTTCACTTTTCTCATTTGGCCTATTTTTCATACCACTTCTTCCTTCATCTACATTCCTACTATTCTCCATCAAAGCATATTTGATCTGGTCCTTTCTTCAAGATTTAGCACTCTGAAAACTTAATTTCCACAAGTGTGGGTATGAAAGAGTAATAATGATAATTAAACTTGACTCCCATACCCCACCCATTAAACAACTTTTCATGGTTAAATCAAAATATTCAGATTTTTTTTAAAAAATTAAATGAGCATATATTATTTGGGGCAGTATATAGTATCATGAGACATCATTTTCTTAATTTTATAGAGTCTAAAAGACTTTGATTAAATAACTTGTTCTAAAATCACACGGACAGTTTAGAGACTTGATTCAAAACCATCATTTGTGTCTACCATGTAATCACATATTTTTATCTAAGTCAATGTAACAGAATTAGAAATAAGCAGGCACTGATAGATAGGTTCATGCTTGTCCCTGGAGCTCTTGCATTGTCCAATACAGCAGCCACTAAGCACATGTAGCTACTGAGCTTTTGAAAGAGGGCTAGTGGAAATTGAGATGAGCTGTAAGAGTAAACTACACACTGCATTTCGAAGGCATAATATTTAAATATAATAATGCAAAATATTTCATTAACATTTTGTATGCTTTTTACATGTTGAAATGATGTTTTGGATATATAACGTCAAATAAAATATAGTATTCAAATTAACTTATCTGTTTGTGGGGTTAATTCAAACAGCCCTTCCACATACACAGAAAACAAAGAGGACTGTTTGGTCAGCAGCCCTAGGAGGACAGTGAGCAAAGCATCCCCTCTCAGCTGTGTTTGCCCCTAGAGACACTTCCGATTGCTGCCGTGGGCACTATCTGCCCCTTCAGCCGTTCCCATGGACATTATCTGCCCGCTCTGCTGGAGAAGAAGTCTGGTCCGGTCCTCCCCAAAGCTGGCTGGGCAGCATTTCCTGTTCTCATCTGTGAGGGAAGACCTTTGCTCCCCTGGATGAGGTAACCCTTCTCCCCTCTCTCTCTTATATAAACAGTGCCTGCTCTTGGCCAGATGCCTTTTTCCTGCAATTCCAACTGACCGAGGCTGAAGCTTCACTGTATTGTGAGTGATAAACAGTGTGTCTCACACTGCTGGTTCTTCTGGTGTTTTTTTCAGAATATCCAAAGCTAGGGTGCAGGTTCCTGACTTCGAGCTCCTGCATTACACTGTTTCTGTTTACTTTTCTAACATGGCTGCTAGAAACTTACTTAGGTGGCTCATCTGTTGTGTTGCCATTGGACTGTTGTTCTTTCCTAGACCCTCGCTATTCAGCGTGTGATCCCCTGACTGACAGTATTGCATCCACTGGTGCTTGTGAGAACTGCAGAATCTTCGGCCTCGCTCAAGAACTACAGAATCAGAATCTGCATTTTAACAAGATGTTCAAGCTATTTGTATTCTTATTACAGCCTGAGAAGAACTTTCTTAATTTCAAGAGAGTTTTAGAGCAGATACTGGTCTCTTATTTCTCTATACCCTTGCAATCCCTTGGGTACAGGGTCTATGTAGAAATTGTCATAATTCTTTAAGGACCTATAATACACCTTCACCTGAGGGCTTAATCAATGCTTACTAAATATTGACTTAGGTAATCAGATGTTCCTTTTTTTATTTCTATAACTGTTTTTTCCATATTGAAATGGCAATGGCGATACATACTACCTGTATGACAGTACCATTAAGAATTAAACTATTTAAATGCCTCAGATACTAAAGATAATAGGAGACAATGGCCAGATGAATGATAGAATATATGAATTTCATGTATATTTTATTTCTCTCCTTGAAATAAAAAAGCTGAGATTAAAACAATGGTATGAAAAAGTCTAACAATGCTGTGAAGGTCTAATTGTCAGCCAGCTCTCCTCTGGGAGCAGAATATATGGAGGTTATTGTTCAACGGCGCAGGCAGACAGGCTATTGCCTTTGTCTGCTTTGCAATATGCAATTTGGGAATGGAGGGAAACCAAGCAATGTTCTTTTCTGTTTTCTTTTTCCTTGTTCTTGTTACCAATAGTTCTCATTCCGGTTCACAACCTGCCACTTACTTATGGAGGAATTTAGATTGAGTTTGCAAAGTATCATGCTAATGAATCACTGAAAAGAAAGCTGGTCTAATTATAGCCAAATGGTGCAAAATAATCTTACTTATGATTGCCTCTGATTAGGTGTAGGCTGCTGTGTTCACTGCAGGGGACTGCAGATTATCACTGCAACACAAGGTGCCCACCAACTGCCAGGAGGGGGAGGACTTGCAGAAAACAAAAAAAAAATTGCAGCTGTACTCTATCGACTATTTTGCTGTTAAAGTTATGTCTTAAAGTTTCCTATACTCATTAACTTGAAATTGGCATTGCTCAATCAATGTTTACTAATGAATTGATCTCATGTTCAGTAAATTAATATTAATCAACTGATAAGTAGTCACCCAATGACTACCATGCTATTACAGTCAGGCTGTATTTGCATAGAAGGAATACCGTTTGTTTAAGCTACTGCAAACAAAGGGTTATTTACTTTAAATCTAAGTGGAATCCCATGGAACTCTAAGGTCAGGAGTCATAACAGTGCAGTCTCCAGCTGTTGGAGGGCAGCTCTAGATTTGCGATGGCTGTAGCGAATTTACTAGACTTTTAAAGAGCTTCCTTCCTAACCAATGTTACCCCAATAAACTTAATTTAAAAAAATAAAATAAATAAATAAAAATAAAGAGCTTCCTTCCAGTGCCCTGCCATTGTTTCCTGGGTACCCCATACGAGAATGTTTCTAACTCTCTCACTGTCGGCTGCTTTTTCCTGCTGATTCTAGTTTCCTCCCTCTCCACGACCTGTTCTTTCACTAGAGCTTATACAACTTTGTAGAGTTCTACCCAGCCACAGTCCTATTTCGTGATCCTTCATGTACAGGCTTCACTGCTTTCTGACAATTTTTTGTTTTCTGGCTCAGATTTTAGAGAACATCTTATTAATTGAAGTCATCTTTTCAAGTCAGTCCATGTTTGTAACAAGACAGCTATGCACTGGGACCATTGGTGGAGAAATTTCCCTAATAAATGGTGAGGAAGGGTCAGACATTATAACTGATATATCTTGTATACATATTCTCATATTAACAAACATTTATTGAGAACATACTATGTGGTTCTACAGATACTACTGTAAGAGCTGGAAATATAAAAGTGACTTTAATTCAATTTATGTGTCTCAAAATGGCCAATAAAACTGAAAGTGCTCAACTTGATTATTAAGAAAATGTACCGTTAAACTACAATGAGATTCCACTGCACATCTACCAGAATGGAGAAAATTCTAAAAGGTGAAAAATACCAAGTATTGGCAGTTTAAATTGGTATAACCTCTTTGAAAAACTGTATAGCGATTCCTACTTAAGATGAACACACAAACACGCATATGCATACATATGTATACTTCTATACTATGACCCAGCAGTTCCACTCCCAGGTATAAATTTAAAAAATGTGTCGATATGTGCACCAAAAGACATGCACTAGAGTGTTCCAAGACCCCCAAACTGGAAACTATCCAGGTACCCTTCGACATTCAAATAGATCACTATATTATAGTATACCCACACTGCAACATTATACAGCCAAAGTTAGCAAACTACAGCCTGCTGGCCAAGTTCAGCTCAATGCCTGTTTTATTACTGGCTCTTGAGCTAGGAATGGATTTTATAGTTTTAAGAAGCTGTAAAAACAACAGCAACAAAGAAGACTATGTATCAGAGACTAAATGTGACCTGCAAAGCCTAAAATATTTAATGTCTGGTCTTTTTCAGAAAAAGTTTGCCAACCTTGAATCCAACAAAGAGAATGAACAAACCATAACCACAAGCAACAACATGGGTGGATTCACAAGCAACATGTTGAAAGAAAGGAGTTATATCCACAAAGTGGACTTGCCATATAAACACAAACAAAATCAACCTATCATTTTAGAAGTCAGGTTAGTGGTTACACTCATTGAGAATAGTAATTGAAAGAGACAAATAATGCTTTAGAAGAGCTGCTTATTTCACAGGTATGTTCATTTTGTGGAAAAATTTACAAGCTGTACAATTATGATATGTGCAAGCATATATTATTTACATCTGACAGATTATAGGCAAATGTAACTTAAATTATTGAAGTTCTTCCTCCTGTCTCCCAGATCATTTAAAAATCTTGAGAGGCTTCTGTGGTACCCAGAAAATTGAGGAGAGACATTTCATCTTTGGGCTATTATGGTTACCAATGATAATGTCCTCATTTTCTAAATCATGTGTTCTTCTCAGACACTACTACTTACATGCAAAACTAAGATTTTTTTTAACCTGATACTAGGACCCCTGCAACTTACGTCCTTAATACTTTATTCTTGATTGTGGTATTTCACTCTTATCTCATATCTAAGCCTTTAGGCAATCCTATGGATTCTACCTTAACTATGGATGCACGGTTCAACCATTTTTTTACCTTCACAGCTACAAACATGGTTCTAGCTGCTGTCATATCTTCTCTGGTTTAGTTCCTTGCTAGTTACCTGGCTTTTACCCTTGAGACCAATGTACTTTCCCTACCCCTAATGGTCTATTCTCAACATAGAAACTAGCACAATCATTTGAAAACAAAGATGTCAAACTCTTCTATGACTTCTTTTCATGCAGAATAAAGGCCAAGTTTCTTACAATGGCTAAAAGCCAACACTATCTCTTTGCTCTTCCCTATACTCACCTCTTTTACCTTAAAAATGTCAGGAATACTCCTGCCTTGGGGGCTTTGAACAAGCTGTCCCCTCTACCTGTTCGCTCATTCTCCAGATATCTCCATAGCTAAATACCTTGCCTCCTTCAAGTATTTACTAAAAACTCACATTTTAAAACACACAAGGGCTCAGTGAGGCCTATTGTGATGATTCTATGTCAAATTGTTAGCTGTTCCTGTTACTCACTATAACCTTTTTATTATTTATTTATTTGTTTGTTTATTTGTTTAAAGTATAGTTGGTATAGAGTCTTATATTGGTTATATTGTACACCTGAAAATAGCATAACCAATATAAGATTCTATACTAACTATACTTGAATTAAAAAAAATGGAATATTACACAGCAATAAAAAAGAATTATATCTTGCCATTTGCAATGACAAGAATGAATCTAGAGGGTGTTATGCTAACTGAAATAACTCAGACAGAGAAAGACAAATATTGTATGGTTTAATTTATATGCGAAGTCTAAAAACAAAACAAACGAACTTTGACCTTGCTTTTTAAAAAAATTGTGATGATTACATTTGAACATCCTACATATTATTTATTTATTTATGACAGTCATTGCTTATTATCTGTCTTTTCCTGCTAATATATAATTTCCTGAAGGGCAATGAGTATTTGTATAGTCATATATCCCAAGTCTCTATATCACTGCTTGGCACATAGAAAGTTTCAATAAATATTGCTTAATAAATTAATGAGTGAATGAATGGAATCTTGCCTCACAGGCACACCATTCATGTGGCGTTTCTGAATCTTGCCACATCCCTGTGGTGCTGCTATAGAATAAAATGGGTCATCACTACTCAAAGAGCTCCATGATTTCTATTCTCTATCCACCATGGGGAACCATCTCTTCTTTCTCTTGAGGCTTCTGTGCTACTTATGATATAACCCTTTCAGAGAAGCAAAGCCCTGAGGGAGATTATTTTTAAATGGTTTAAGCTTTCAACCTCGCCTCGAACTTTCTCTGCTTGGAATGAGGAGGGTAAAATAAAAGACAAACAGTAATTTATCTTAACACCCTTAGACATCTCTATCATTCCTAAGAGAGTCAGCTATGGAAAGCTCCTAGACTATAGTGCGTTTATAACTATTGAGAAAAAAATTTAGAAGTCTGAGTTTGAAGCCTATTGAAAGTGACTTAGTTATCTGTGACTTTATAACTAGGACATTTGGTGTCACTTTTATTTTTAAGACCCAGTCTTTTACTTTATTTCAGTTGAGCATCAAAAGTTAGTTTTCTATTTATGATACTAAATATTTCTTAAATCCATATTATGCTGCCACATAAAATATACTAATTTTTCTGAATTTGTCTTCCGGTCATATTTAAACAATTATTTGCTTATATTAATGAAACATAAATGCACTAACTGTGGGAATGCAATGCAAGACTTACTATGGAGGAACATATATGCATAAAATTTAGGTTCAATATTTAAAACGTTTGGTGCTTATTAAGGTAAAGAATAAGACTATGTTATTACAGGGAGATGATTTTTAAATTCTAGTTTAAAATATTTTTGGTGCTATGCTCATAAGTCCAAGTAAAAATCCCATTTGTTACTGGGAATGATATAAACATATTTTGATGTTAGTTGACTTAAGTGAGAAAATTTATCCTACCATGGAGAGAAAAACAAACGGATGGAAAGGCGAAAGTTCTAGAAATGCAAAGCAATCTAATTGAAATGTCAAAGTCACTTAGCAGAAATAATAATAGTAGTTATTGAAAGATTATAACATACTCTAAGAAGACTTGTTTTCATTAAAAATGTTAATGACATAATTTTTTATCAAATATATTTAGGAAAATATAACTTATAAACTAATATAAAAGATTTATCTTTGAGTGGTGAACACGACATGCCTTATACAGATGGTGTATTATTGAATCGTATACTTGAAATCTATATAATTTTATTAACCGATGTTACCCCAATAACTTTAATACAAAATTAATTGATTAATTAAAAAATAACAGTATTGAAAGTCAACTGTAATTGAAAAATTAAAAAAACATAACTCATAAAACACACTAAATTATTTTTTAGTAGTTTTTATAATTTTTTTTACTTAAAGAAATGACCACATACAGTTACTCATGTATAAGTGATCAATTATCATTTTATTCCAAAAAGATCTGATAAGGGGCTCAGAATCCACTTGTTGTTGTTGTTGTTGTTGTTGTTGTTATATAATTGAGTGCCCAGAAAACACTCTTATATGTCCTAACTGAAAACTAAAGGAGGGAGTGGTGATCTGCTTTAAAACAAATTATGCTTCAAGTATAGACTCAGCAATCCAGTTGACCTTGGACAAATTACTTACCTCACACTTAGTTTCCCCACCTGTTGAATGAAGATAGTAATAGTACACACCGCATAGGATTATTGTGAGAATTAAGTAAAACAATGTATAAAACATGTAGGTGAGTGCCTGGCACATAGTATAAATTCAGTAAGCACTAATTGTTATTATTATTGTTATTGTTATTATGGATTTTTTTAAATGAGCTTTGTGAATATAGTTTTATAAACTTAAAACACTGATTGTTTTTGCATTAAGTATAGAACTTCAAATGTATTTTCATTACAGTCGTACTAAATGTAGCCCATTCCTTCACATTATTAATATCACTTTCGCTCTCAGATCTCAAATGTGTAGTCCAACTTCTCTTCTCTCCCTCCTAGCCTCATTCTATTTACAATTCTGATTATCATGCCATCTAAATCTTTACCCAGCTTATTTGTAAAATGAGAGTTATATAAGCAGGCAAAATTCGGTTGGTATTCAGATCGCTAAATTTTAACCTCATGAGTTTAACTGATAGAAAGCCAAAAAATTATCTCTGGGCAGTCATTCCATCTGTTAGAAATCTTCGAATGTTCTTTCATAGTGTTAAAATTGCATTTATCATATTATACTTTAAATAACAGCGATTTTTGTGTATTTCTTGATTTCACTAACAGACAGTAGGTTCTTTGTTAGTAGAGACTATGACTTACTTTATTTTCATTATTTATTCATTTAATCCACTGTATGTACCTAAGCGCCTTATATATGTACTTGCATAGATGTTTTCTGAGTTAACAGGATGAGAAAATGATTTAAGGCGAAGATGAACATATCTTTGTCTTAAAAATATTATGCTTCAGTTGAAACAAAGATCACCTTCTTTAATGCAATGTATAGCTTCTAGAAGGGGACCAACTCATCTTTGAAATCGATAGTGTAACAGTGATTATAGAAAGGTCATTCTCACCTTTATTTCATTTTTAAAGCATTACATACATCTTTTTTACAATCCTTTTTGTTTTTTCCATTTTAGATTCCCCTGCTGTGAAGCTTAATTAAACTATGTTTACAAAGCATATCCTTCAAGAAATTCTTTCAGAACAAGAGGCTGTGGAATTGTGTTATGTGTATGGTGGTGTGATATTTCTGCTCCCTCCTGGTTTTGTCTATAAATCCCATGTTACTCCAAAGTGGAAACAGTAAGGCCATATACAATCTAAAGTGATATAAAAATATAACACCTTTCCATTGAATGTTCCTGGAAGACTTTGGGAATGTGTTTTCTTTCAAAACATATATCCCTTAAGGTTTTTTTTTTTCCAAAAAGGCAATGAGCATAAGTGGGAAACCAATTCCAGCCCTGCCAATAATTAACTTTGTTTCATTGAACTGTAGTGGACAAATTGAATGACCTTAGACAATCACTTAATTAAACCTCAGTTTCTTCATCTGGAAAATACGAATTCAGAATAGGTGATTTTTACCTTTGATATCTGCCAAAACATCAAGAAAAGAGGATAGTGTAATTTCTTATGCACAGATTTACATACACCATTGTCTATTACATTATAATTATAATTTTAGATCTAAAGATTAGGATGACAAATGAGTTCATGATTTAAATGTACGCGACTTAGAGGATTGCAAAATTTAACCAACTGTCTTAACTGCCTGAACGTCCTCCCACTTACTCTTCACCTTAGATACATCCTGGCCATCCCCTCAAGTCTAGCATTGTGGAGGATCCCTCTTCTGTGCAGTCCTATTTTGTTATTTTATTTTTATTCTTTATGTTTTCATTCTCTATCTAAATTGTAAGTTCATTGAAGAATGGCATCATGTCATACTTCTTTGTATCTTTGAAAGGATGTTTAATCTAGGCATTAGAGACTTTTATAAACATCTGATCACTATATCAGCTGCATTATCATTAAAGTTAAATATGAGCAACTTTCAATGCCCATGTAATACATCATAATGAGAATCAACATGGGTCCAAAGTCTGACTCTGCCACTTCCTCAAGGTCTCAACCTCTCTATTTCGAAATTTGTCAAATAGTGAATTGACACTTGACTTTTAGAGATGTTATGGGGATTAAAAAAAAATAATGTGACATAATAAATGGTAACTATTGGTATCATTATTAGAGTGCACATAGTAGTCATACATTTGCTTTTGTATGTTTACACAGATAATCGGTAGTTTTTGACTTCTATGTGAGATAAGATCTCCATGAGTGTTAAATTTAAGGATGGATCTCCTTAAATATTTAGCTTCTTAGGACAGCCCTAGAGAATATGACTCTAGTTATCCCTTAAACTTGTTTTGAGAAATACTGTCTCACAGTTCAATTAATCATAAGTTATTTTTATTCTTAAAATACTTCAGATATACATTCCTCAGAATTTCAGAGTTGTCAAGAATTTGACTCTTTACTAAATATAAAAATATTAAAATATTTTGATGCCTGCTATCTTGAAAGTTAGGTGGCTCATTGAAACAACCTGAAAGCTATTATCTTGAAAAACAGAAATGAAAAATTACCTAGTGTAATTTTTCTGACCAAAGAAAATAATTGCTTTCTCACGACCTGAAAATTACACAAACTTTTTTACTCCTCATATTATAACTGCCATTTCCAGTTTCCAAGTATGGTTAAGGCCTCAGGTTACCCACATAGTTTTTGAACCTCAACATTGTAGACAATTGTTTTTAGGGCAAAGTTTATCCTAGATTTAATTTCACTCTTCTGCCAATTGCTAGCATCACTATCTGATTGATATTAAAACTGGTGTCAGTAAATTGCTTCAACCAATACTTTTTGATAGTCATTGTTCCTTAGCTCAACTTTCAAGCACTTTAGAATTTTGAGAGCAAACCATAAAATATTAAGGGTACCAGGGCAAAAACATTTGGATTATAGCTATAAACAGTTTCTATCCATCACAGATTTCCAAACTATAAAATAATTTTAATCTTTAATCTATAAACTTTTTTAGTATTTAAACTTTTAGTCTTTTTTTTTTCTTTAAAAAATCTAAGCCTTTTGAAGAATGCTAATTGGGGACAAATAAATTGGTTTCACTCTTCCCAGAATCTATCATTTCCTAAAGCACTAGTTAAGATTTAAGTTTGATTGCTCTAAGAGGGAGCTTGAAATAATGGTGGCTTAAAAAAAGATAAAGTAAGTTACTTTTCCTTTATATAAAAGTCATCCAGCGCTGGTAAGAGGAACCAAAATCAACAGAGACTCACACTCTTTCCATCTTGTTACCCTTTCATTCTCAGCACAGAACTTGAATTTTACTGTTCAAGACAGATGTTGTAGCTCCTGTCAATAAATCCACATTATGGCCCATGGGAAGGGGTCGTTGGAGGGGTTAAGCATGCTTCTTCCTTTGAAGTGCTCAACCCAGAAGCAACACCTAAAAATTTGTTCACATCTTAGTGAGAATAATTTAGTCACATGATCACATTTAGCTTCAAGGTAGGATGAGAAATATAATTTTTAGCTGAGTTGTCAACTGCCCAGCTATAAATTCTATTACTAAGTAAGAAGTGAAGGATGGATATTAGAAGACATCTAGTTTCCTCTTCCACACATGATATTCAGTAAATTCAAGTGGATTGATGCAATACACAATGAGTGCTATTGAATCTGTGGAGACTTTTGGGTGCTCCACTGTCTGATGAGTTTTTATGAAAGGTAGAAATCGTACAAAGAAAGAGGAAGGTGAAGGATCAGAGACAAAACGTGCTTATGTTATTTCAATACTTACCCTAAGGGTCAGCCTGATGACTTAATGGTCTAAGAATGTTCAGATATTTTTCTAAGCATCTAACTTGCTAACAAGTTAAGGAAATCAAACTTTTTCTTTTCATTTTTTTACATATCACAATATACTAGGTAGAGGAATTTGGGCCTTGCCTAAGAAAATCAATACAAGTCTGACATTAAATATTTAATTTTGTCATCAAACCAATACAAACTCCTAGAAATGCTAAAACTTGAAAATATATATTTACTCCATAATAGATACTGTGATCATTCTATAGAAGTATAGAAACTAACATTTATTCCCCTTTACAGCTGCATAGTATTTCATTGTGTGAATGTACTGTTGTCATTCAACTAGTTTTCTATTGATGATAATTTATATTGTTTGCAACCTGCTATTACTGATAGTTCTGTAAGAAATGGCCTTGTGTGGATACTAATTTTTACAAAATTGGTAACATATTTTGGGGATAGTCTTGGAGGTGACATCGTATACCTTTAGGTAATCAAAAAGATTTTTCTTCTAAAGATTAATAATATATTGTATGATATCCTTGGTTCTTTCTTTTTCGGGGACATGGCAGTTCTCTTTGCTATGAGCAATAGTGAAATTAGCCAATAACTCCTTTCTCCCCAACTCTGTTTCCTCTCACTATCTATTTTGAAGTAATATCCTTCTATCTCTCATAAGACTATTATCTTATTCTACTTTTTCATATATTGTCTCCAAACATCCCCCATATTTTGTTGGTCGTCAGAGAATACAACCATTATATACTATACTGTCTTCCTTAAAACCATTATGTTGTCTTAGTTCTATGGTTAAATATGTATTTAGTGCTCACAACAAGTTCTTATGCAGATGTCACTCCAACAATTTTAGTTATTTGAAGTTTATGCTCTACTAAACTACTTGGAGAGTGCTCATGAGGATAATATTTCCTGAACTTTTGCAAGCTGATAATCACTTGTCTTGGCTTTTATAACATAAAGATCAGTTGGGGTCACATATTTTTTTCTGACTTTCTTAAATATATTACTGCATTTGCTTTCTGGCATAAAAGCCAAAAAGTCTGATATTCTTTCTCTTATAAGTTACTTGGTCTTTTTGACTGGATAATTAAAGGAAATTATATAGATAATTTTTTTTTCTTTAAAGTTCAATAGTTTTATCTCAATATGTATCAGTACTAACCATTTCAGGTTAGTTTTTCTGGATATGCAGAAATCTCTTTCAATTTGTGGTTTCTGGTCTTTTTATTCTAAGAAATATTGCTTGATTTATATTTTCAATGTTCTGTTTCTTTGCTTTGATTTTTCTTTTTTGTTGATATTTGTTTTATGCATAGGAGGCCTTTTTTGTATTCTGTATTTTTCACTTGCTCTTGCATTCTTTGGATCTCTCATTACTTTTCGAGTGTCAAATTTTTCTTCTCTTTAATCAACCACTTTTCTTAAAGTATTATTTGGAGAATTTGTTCACCCCTGAGATCCTTATAGTTTAATGTTCACTTCTGAAGTGATTGTTTTTTTCTTTTATTTCTAAATCTTTCTTGAGCTTTGACAGATATCCTTTAAAATTTATCTTTCTTCAATTATTTTATTTCTGAGTTCTTCTAATTGCCATTTATTCTGGTCATCCAAAGCTTCTATTTTTAATGTTTTCTTAGTTACTTTTATGTCATATTCAAATATTAGACTAGGGATTTCAATTGTTCTGTAACTATGTCTTTCTGTTCTCTCTTTAATAATAAATCTGTATAGAATTGTTTCACAGTCATTTTCCATTCTTATGTTAAGTTAGATGAGTTTTTCTCTCTTCAGAGAGGAACCGAGGCTAAAATAGACTTCCCAGTTCATACCTCAGAAACTATTTCTTGTACTGTGTTTGTGAAGAGTTCAAATATCTGATATGACACATTCTGAGATCTAGTTCTGTCCCTCTTCATAATTTATATCCAGAATTTCTTTTTTCTTTGACCCATGGTCCCTATCCTGATCGATTTCGATTCTATTCCCGGAAGTTTCTTCTGTGTATTAGACTTTGTTCTTTAGTTAAAGATAGGATTAACCCTGACCAATACACCACGGTACTCCTGCAGTCACCCATGAGTTGGAGACTTACAGACTTCTTCTATGTTTCAGCTCTTGATAAGATTTACATGTTTGACTTTCTATACAGTACCCTGTTGGTTATTCTAATTTTGCTAGCTGTCAAGACTGCTTCTCTCATACATGTCTGAAATCAAATGAATCTTATTGTTGAATTTTTCCACTTACTTATCTTTTTAGAGTTCATGGGGATTCCTTGTCACTCATTTTTGTTTCACATAGCTGCTGTGGACTTTTGTTTAGGTCTCTTAGTTACCCTGTCTGTTTCAGTGTGGTTATGCTGCCATCTTCCTAGATCCCTCATCCCTGACTACATGTTATTTCAGAAAATAAAGTTAAAACAGCCCACATATTTGCTTAAATTCACTTTGTTCTAACATTACCCAGTGGTAAATACCTGAACTTGTGTATATACAGGATATAAGATTCTGCATTGCTTCATTTTTTTTCTATTTTTCTTTTCTGTCTGCACTGTCATCATGTGGTGGTGAACTTTGTATCAGTTTCTATAACAGTAGAGACAGTCGAATGGAAAAGTCACTACTGTTTCATGTCTTACATAATGAGTGGGATTTCAAGAAGTGGCAACAAGGCAAGTGGGTGTATACTCCAAATGGTGAGAACAGCATTAGCTAAAGAAGCATTAAGGAGTAGAGTATAGACCGAGTAGCATATAAGGAAGAAGATGTAAGATGGAGCCAGACTCAGGATTTTTGATATCATGCCAAAGTCTGAACTTGCAAGCAAAATTTTGAGGAAGAATCCTATTTTTGGACTTGTGTTTTAGCAAGATAACTTTGGTAGTGTGTATTTACAGGACAAAGTGAGGTAATGTGGAGCCTGAGACTATTGACATAATAAGATTCACCATATTTTGGATACCTGAAGTCAGGAGAGAGAGAGAATTACTTGATACTAGTGAAAGAGTTTCAAAAATATCTAAGCATCATTTTCACTTTAGGACAAGTTCACAAATAATGAAAGACCTTTAAGCTAGAGGGAAGTTCTATTCCAGTCAATGGATAAGGAAAAATCACCCTATGTATTGTCTCCTCCTAAGTATTAAAACCTACCAGTTAATATCTGTTGGAGCAGAGGAATATAATGGAAAGTTATCTTTTATCTCAGCCTATGTAAAGCACATAAACTTTGGTTCTGCTGGAGAAATCTCTCATACAAACAGTTAAGAGAAACTATAAGAAACAGAACAAAATATCTTCTACAATGTAGTCATTTCTGTAGGAACTAAGAGTCAACTAATGATAGAACAGTTGATAGGTGAGGAAAAATACTGTGAAACATCAGTCATGGGACTGAACTTTGAAAAATTATAAGAAATATGCAGCAGATTTTGTGTTGTGGCTGCCCTACCCCTATCCTCTCAGCTCATTTCCAAGTATACTTGTAGACCCTGGGGGACAGTTAGCGTACACTCTGATAGCACTTATCACATATACCTGCCTCTTTCTGCTCTTCTGCCTGAGGTGTTGGCCCCAGGGGAGCTTTTCACCTCTAGCTCAGGGCAACCTGGAAATGCCCGGGATTCAACACTCAGAAAACACTCCTCAATCAAAGAGGGATAGTACTCAGTGGATAAATATTTCTAGCTTTCCCATTTCTTGGTGGGAAAATTCTAGGCTGCATTCTACAACAATCCTTAGAGTGTCCCCAGTAGGACTGAGCCCCAGTCCCCTATAGTCCACCCATCAACATACTTATTGTTGACTTTTCCCTCCATGTCTAATTTGCCTTGCTTTTCTCTTATTCATTCTGGGACCACTTTTTAAATATATCACTTGCACCAAAACCTTTGTCTTAGTGCAAACCCAAATGATGACTATTGGAAACTTTCATTTTTTAAATTATTCCCAAATTGTCTTACCTTTTGTTTCAAGGCTCTGCTGGAATTTTCTTGTTACTTAGAGTTGGTTTATAGTGATTAATAGAATTTCCTGTTTATTATAGAAGCTGCATTATTAGTATTATTTTTTGCCTTGGTATCCACAGTGCCTAGCTTATTCTCTAACATAGTGCAGCTGGACATTAAGTAAGTATAAAATGAATGAATGAATAAATGAAAGAAGTTCTGATAGGCAAGCAGACTATCTGGGAAATCTAGCAAAAAGCAACCAGAGGATGTTTATGCAGGACTAGGGCTTTAAGAAGCAATAAATAGACAGAAATCTCAGGAAGCAGGTAATCACATCATTCAAAAAAATAAATAGCAAGAAGATGCAGAGACAGAATTTCAAGAATAAGATTCTGCCTCCAAACAAGATAGTAGCTCATAAGAAAATGCCCAATTTCAAAGTGAAAAAGAGATGAAGACTGTCACAGCATTCACTTAATCCTTACATTAGTCATATTATTTGCTTCAGGCATTATTCACTTTTCACTTAATAGATAGGAAAAATAAGCTCTTGAAAAGTAAATAAAAATGACCAAGTTTATGCAGTAAATAATGACTGGAAATCAAGAGGTAGGTCATCTGGTGTTCTAGCTGTAATTACCGAAAATGAAAACTAGAAGGACTCGAAAAGTTTCCTATTTTGAAGAGTTAGCCACCAGAGTTACACCCTGTACTGCCAGTGCCACGAGGAAAAGCCAGTCATCATGTGAAAAAATCCTGTCAATGCAGAAGCAGGTGAGTAGACCTGTTGTCTCGTGAACACAGGAAGAATTTGAGAGCCATCATATCTGATTCAGAATTCAACATCTTACAGTTTCTTTGTAACAATGGAAAGAATGTCCCAACAGTGTGACAAATGGCCAAATTCTGACCAACACTATCTCTAAAAAAAGTATATAATAATAATAATAAAAGGGGAATGCACTACTCTTTCTTTTCCTCTTCATCTCTTTTGTTCTATATTACTGAACATAAATTGCTCAACTATAATGAAAATGAACTCTCTCTTTTTAAATCAGTGTGCTCTCTCTGTAGGACTCAAAATTACAGTGAGGTTTTGGAGGCATCGTTTTGCTTCTATGATAGTAATTTACCTAAATCTTTGTCTTGTGGTCTCAACGAATGCATTTGGTGGGAGGACAAGACTGATAGGAAAAGTGAGAGCTTCTGTGAACACAAGTACCTTGGGAAATCAGCAATGATGTGAAAAGAAATACATAAAAGCTACCCAGCACAGCATATCTGTTTTTAATGAGACTTCATTAAAAGTATATATTTCTTAAAGTTTGCCTCAGACTGAAAGTAGGTTTCTATAGATGAAGTTTGAGAGCACTTAGAAGTTTCCTTTCAGTTTCTTTTTAATTCACTCTCTACAAGCTTTAATAGAGAAAAGGAGAATAACTGCTGGTTTATATTAACTATGTATCAGAATATACACCATTTGTCATTGATTTTTTTAGAAACTTTAAATTCAAGACCAAGAAGAAGCCCTGATTTATGAAATGAGAAGTTGAACCATCGGAAGAGCGGTTCTAGCACGGGCTGCCTTCAGGAGCTTTGTACTCAAAGAGGTGTGCATCTTGGGATGTTCTAAAACACAATCTTTACTAATGCATTGGCTCAGAGGAGAGACTTGTATTCAAGTGATGTCTGGCACAGAGTTGGCAATGAATGAATATCATGCCAGTGGGAGCAAAAACCCAGAACTCAGGAACTACAACCAAAGTTCTAAAGGTCGGAGTTAAAAGCAAGAAATAGAGGGGTTTTTAAACAGGACAAACATTGGCCACAACAGGACGAGATTTTGAACAATAGAAAAATTTCATAGATAGGATGGGGGACTTTAAATGCTAGAACAATGAGCTTTCACTTTAAGCTATAGGCAATGGAAAGCTAGTGAAGGTTTTCAAAGTAGTGATATCAAAGTAGTTCTTTAAGATTACCTAGTAGGATGGTTTTGACAGGAGAATTACATAGGTATAGTGACAGGTCAAGAGTCTAGTTCTGGCAGAAGAATGTAGTAGTTAGGAGCATGTGCCTCAGAGTCAGACAGATATGGAATTGTATTCCAGATGTACAATTCACTATTTGTGAGATCTCGGGGGAGTAACTTTAATTCTTCAAGCATCAACTTTCTCACCTGCATAGGTATCATTTATTAATTCATTCAATATTTTTGAGTCTTCCTTTTTGTCAGTCTTTGTTGTAAAAGCTGAGTTAACGAGTATACAATAGGAAGGCTTACTCCCATGAGACACTCTAAAGAGTAGTAATCCAGTCAAGAACTAAAAAGGAGTAATACAAATCGTAAGAAGATAAACATTTATGAAGAAGAAATAAGTACTATAAATACCTTGAGGCAGGAATAAGTTGGACATATTCAGGGAACTGAAAGAAGGTCAGAATGTACTTGTGGATAAGGGGGAGAAAAATATAGAGGAATGAGAAAAAATTGTTAAGCAAAAGCCAAATCATGAGAGATTATAAAGTGCCTTAAAAATCTCTGCCACATTTAATGTATGATACTATTATATAGTCATTGTAGATGAATCAACCTACACTAACAAAATGTCCAGTATGTGCCAGTCATAGGAATAGATGCTATTTACTTTTCCTTTTTTTTTAAAAAAAATCTAGAATCGTAGATTATCACATCTGGACAGGATCTCAAAAGTCATCTCGTGAAAGTCCCAGAATGCTAGACAAAGTTTAGATAGATTTGCAAAAATCTGGGAAACTTATTAAGTACATAAATTCCAGGTCTTCACACCTGATCATTCAGTTTCTTTATGCCTACAGTGGCATCTGGGAATCTATATTTTTAATAAGCTTTCAAACAGATTTTGATACAGAGCCACATTTGGGAACCTCGGCTCAGCATCTTTTTTTTTTTTTTTTATAGGTGAGGAAACTAAAGGCTAAGATTACAAAGTTAGTAAGTGACAGAACCAGGACTATTACCCACATGTCTGGCTTCCAAGCCCAGGAACTGGACCCTGATTGATACTGGCACATTGATACACTAGGATGGAAAGCAGAATGAAGGTTTGTACCCTTTTTCTTTGTGTTCTCCCTAGGGGGGATACACTAAGAATAGCCATGGTAGGGAGAAGTTGGTCTAGGCAAGAAACCAACTATGGCAGAAAAGTAGACATTCTTGTTCTGTGTCATAAATAAAATGAGCTCTATAATAAATGTGTCAAAAAGATGGCAAGCAAAATAGAGGGTGCAAACAACAATGAGGTGAGCTGATAGCTGTTACAACAATCCAGACCTATAACTATGGTGGTAAAAATGACATGGAGTAGTAGACGTAAATTAAAAAAAAAAAAAGTTTTGAAGGAAAAATGACAAGGCATTTTGACTAAATATTAGTGTGAATATCAGTTTGACAAAGTCCATATGTGATAATAGGATCAAGTAACAAGCAGCCATTCTAACCTTTCCTATCTTTGTGAGGTGATTCCAAAACATATTTATGCATCAGAATCCATGCCCTGGATTCTAGAGATTCTGACTTAATTGATAGGACTCTATATATTTTAGGTATAGATAGATAGATGATAGATAGAAAGATAGACAGTTATAAATGGTATAGATATAGATGATAGATATAGATAGATATAGATATAGATATAGATGATATAGATATTGAATAAAAGCCTCAGAGAATTTCTATCTTTTAAAAGCTCTTGAAATGACCAGATTTGAGCATAGTAAGGCATATTCAAGAGTCTACAACCCCACTATAGATTGATATCACACACACAGACACACACACACACACACACACACACACAGAGCTGTATAAGAACATTAAGAGGACAAAAATGAACCCCAGTGGGTTTCCATTAAAGATAATAGTAGCTGCTTTACCAACTGTGGTTAGTATGGCTAATGGTTTCAAACAAAAGAGTGTAAAAGTAGTCACCATATCACTGGACTTTTAAGTCAGGAATTGGGCACTACCTAATATGTGTTGCCCTTTCCTAAAGAGGAGGGACGTTTTCTGTGAACTACTTATAACAGGATAGACATTGGAATTGCACATAAGACATTTACTCTTCTGCATTCTCACTAAATACACAGCAGCAGCAAGGTACCATTGTCTAGCCAACATGCCTAAAGATGACAACTCGGTAAGTTACCTAACTGTATATATCCTTTTCCTACTCTGCTACACGAAGAAAATTATCGTGACTGGGAGAAACAAGTACAGAGAAGAATTATGGCCCTCTACACACTCATTTTTTAAATTTACAAGTAGAGAAAGTTAGGCAAAGACGATGCTGTCTAGGGCACCTCTAGGACATTACACAATTGAGATGAAACACTTTGACTTTCTCCTCGATAAATGATGGGCCCCTCCAAATGTTCATGACCCGAGGCTTTATTTCAGTATAAATAAGAAAGATGCCTCTAGAAACAATGTGTGAGGTAAATCCTTTCTGAAAACAAAAGATACTAAGACTGTAAAGTGAGAAGACTTAAGTGGCTAAAACTTTTACGTGTTTTATCTCTAAAAATGACAATGCACAAAGCCTGAGTAAGTGAGATGCCATTGTCCTAATCAGTTCACAGCTGCCATCCACATAAAGGTTTTCATTCAGAGTTCCAGCTCTGTAAAGTCTTTCAGAAGAGCTGCTATTGACTGGGCCCTCAGACCACAGAAGACAGGCAGTTTTGGAAAGGTGGAGTCAGACTCACCTAGTATTTGGTTTGGCCTCATTCTTGGAGTTTCTGCTTTGCTTAAGTCAAAATGTTTAAGGTAATGATAAACTCATAAACTGTTAAAGAATGAGAGAAGAAATGTTTCCGGCATTTCTAGCAGGTTGAACAGACATTTATAACGATACGAAATATCAGAATGGGGAAGCATTTTGTTGCACTATTTAACATAAAGATAGATAAAAAGGACATATTAAGAATAGAATCAATCTTCTATATTTCAGTGGATTTTATAAATATGACTACATTCGTGAAAGTTTAAAATTCTGAATTCTAGAAAGTAAATTTAGAGAGTCATTCATAAACTAATTTCCCACCTAATTCCTGCTTATAACTTAAAATTTTAACAAAATTATTTTTAAAATTAAGGCCATTGCCATGTTTTTAAAAATGACCACTGTTGCTGGTTTTCATGTCTTTACAAAGAATTCTTGAACTATGTATTTAACTTAATCTTGCTACTACTACAGGATACACTTAAACTAAAATGAGAAAAAGAATAATTGGCACTTATGTCAAAAATTTTAAAATAAGACGTATTTTTTAAATTCCAATTTTTTTATTTTTTAATCTCCTTAAAAAGACCTTAATGCAATGATCTTTTAGAGTGACTTAATTTCATCTTTCTTTTATTATTTTACTGATAGCTTCAAGCTATTATTTTCTCTCCAAGTGTGGCCTCAGTCAATCTACATTAGATTTACCTGGGGACCTGGTTAAACTTGCAAATTTCCACACCAGTTTCATGAAACAGAATCCAAGAGAGTGGAACCCAGGCAGAAGTTCCCTCACATGCCTAATAAAGACTTACACTCAAGATTGAGAACTTAAGATTGTGGGTTCTGAAAGGAAACCACACTACATCTGAGTTGCAGAATTCCAAACAAGACTCAGATCCTGGATTGTTAAGTACACAAAGAAAAATAATTGTACGAAATTTACCACTTTAAAAGATTTTAGTCAATTTTATTCAATCTAAGCCACATTTCTCCAGCAATGTACTAGTTGTTAAATTAAAAAAAAATAGAATCAAAGTCTTTGACTTCATGATGAAGGAGATCAAAAGATCTATTTCAGATGCTGGGGATCTAAAGCTCACTAAACCTCTCCTTACTTAATAGCCCACTATTCTAAATACTTTTAACAGTGGGCGATGGGAGACATTGTTGAAAGAGCATGAAATAATTACCAGAAGGAATTATTGAGGTCCTAGGAGCTAGGAGACTATGACAATCTGAATGCTTCCATAGTCACTGATTCTGTTTGTTGATGTTTTTATGTCAGTTTTATTGAGATATAATTGGCATACAGTAAAATTAACTCCTGTTTAGGTGCACAGTTCTTGTGTATGCAGTCAAGTAACTGTAATCACAGTCAAAATATGAAATATTTTCATCATCTCAGAGTTCCCTCATGAAATTTTGTAGCTGATCATCTCTCTCTACTCCCACTTCCTTGCAACCCTTGGTTTGTTTCCTGTACCTACAGTATTGCCTTTTCCAGAAATTCATATAATATAATTATGCAGTATTTTGCCTTTTCAGTCTGGCTTTTTCACTTTTTATAATGCTTTTGAGATTCACCCATGGTGTTTGGTATATTGATAAGACACTTGTTTTTATGGCTTTTTATACATCATACTGTGAATATAGCACAATTCTTTTATGTATTTATCAGTTGATGGAGTTTGAATTGTTTCCAGTTTTTGAATAGCTTGACTATAGTTGTTATAAATGTTTGCATAAAAGTTTATACATGGACATATGCTTTCATTTCTCTTGGATAAATAGCCTAGTAGGAGTATTGCTAAATCACAAAGTAACTGTATGCTTAACTTTGGAAGAAACTGCCAGTTTTCTGAAGTGGTTGTAGCATTGTACATTCCCGCCACAAATGTATGAGAGTGACTGTTGTTCCACATCCTTGCCAACAGTGTATTACCATTTTGTTTTAAATATAGCCATTCTAACGTATGAATTATAGTATCTTCAGCTTTAATTGGATTTCTCTACTATCTAATAACATTAACCTTTTCATCTTTTATTATCCTTATATACTTTGTTATTTATTATGCTTATTCATTATTAACCCTTTTGACTGTGCTTATTTGATGTTCATATCTCTTTTTGTAATGAAATGTCTGTTCAGATCATCAGGCCACTTTTTATTTGTTTCGTTTTTTATTATTGAATTGTGTTGTTTATATATTCTGAATATAAGTCCTTTATTAGATTTGTGTTTTGCAAATATTTTCTCTAAGTATACAACTTGTCTTTTTCTTTATCTTAGTGACTTTTAAAACACAGAACTCTTAAATTTCAATGAAGTCCAATTTATTAATGTTTTATTTTATGATTCATGTTTCTTCTGTCTCATTTAAAAATTTTTTTGCCTAACTTACAACTGTAACTTGTTTTATATGATTTCCGATAGAAGTTTTATAGTTTTAGGTTTTACATTTAGGTCTATGATTCATTTGAGATTAATTTTTATAAATGATGTGAAATAAGGATCAGAATTTATATTTTTTGCATATGGATGCCCAATTGTTCTAGCAGCATTTGTTGAAAACACTATCATTTGTTCATTGAATTGCTTCAGTACATTTGTAGAAAATCAGTTGACCATGTATTTATTGATCTATTTCTAGGATCTCTGTTCTGTTCTATGATCTTAATTGTAGATCAATATATCTATTCTTTCCTAATACAATACTGTTTTGATTCTTCAAGCTTTATAGTAAATTCTAAAATCAGGTGGTATGAGTCCTCCAATTTTTTGTTCTTTTGTTTTGGTTTTCATATTCCTTTTATTTTTTCGTATAAATTTTAGAATTTTCTCTTGATTCCTTCAAAAGATCCTTCTGGTATTTGGATTGAATTGTTTTGATTTCATTGGTCAATTTGAGATAGAGTTGACATATCTAACAATATTGTCTTCCGATTAATGAGTTCGATATATCTCACCTTTTATTTAGATTTTATTGGACTTTCAATATTTTATAATTTTTAACATACATAATTTCACATACTTTATTAGATTTATCTTTAAATAGTTCATTTTGGGGGTGCCACTTTAAATGGAACTTTTAAAAAAGATTACAATTTGCAATTATTTACAGGTAACAAATAGAAATACAATCTTTTTTTGGTATGTTGGCTTTGCATCCTGCAACTCTGCTGAACTCAATAAATTTAGTAGTATTTTTATATAAATTATTTGATGTTTTCTATGTAGAAAATTACATTATCTACAAATCAAGACAGCCTCATCTCTTTATTTCCATTCTGTTGCTTTTTAAAGATTTTTTCTTGCATAATTGTACATTCTATGACTTTCAGTATAATGTTGAATAGAAGTGGTGAAAGCAGACATTCTTACTTCATTTCCATTCTTACAAAAGAAAACAATTCAGTATTTCACCTAAAGCATAATCTTAATTACAGATTTTTCAAAAAATGCAATACATAAGGTTGAAGAATTTCCTTTTTACTCCTAGTCTTCTGAAAGTTATTATCGTGAGTGGATGTTGATTTTACCAAATGCATGTTCTGTATCTATTAATATGACTGAATTTTTTCTTCTTTAGTCTATTGATATCAGGTGAATTTCATCACTCATTATTCTACCAATCCCAGAAATAACCACTGTCCACACTTTCATAAGTTTCCTTCCTGTCATCAATCTATAAATATAACTTGTTTACTAAAGTAGAAAAATAGTATTTATATAATTTATATATTTCTTTTTTTAACATTTTGTTAAGAGCTATTTCAAGTCATTCAACTCTATTTAGGAACACAATATTTTTTGGCTAAATAAAAATACATCCTATATATATACCATAATCATAATCATAAGATATAATTGTAATATTTGAAACAATAATCTTTCCTTTGTACCAATTACCGTTATAAGTATTATTACATATATTAAAATTTTACTATCAGAACAACTGCATGAGGTAGATATTATTATTATTATTTTAGAACTAAGGAAACAGAGACAGAGAGGTTAGACACTTAAAGTCTCACAGTTTGTAAGTAGTGGAACTCAATTTCTGGCTCTGTAGACTATATACTGCCCACATGACACTGTTTATACTGCTAATACACAATACACATTTTCTTACTGTGTCCCTGACTATAAACAGTACTATGATAAACACAGCTGGAAATAAATAAATATTTGAACATATCTCTCACTATGTCCTTAGAATAGACTCATAATGAAGGATTAAAGGGTCAAGTCTTGAGGCCAAAATGTTTGGTTTCTTCAAGGAGGCTTGAGGCATACTGTTCAATTGCTTTTTAAAAATAGTCTTATCAACACGTGGGAATATCTCAAACTACTCAAGGTTAGCTTTTTAATTTTGTTAACTTTTCAAAGGTGAAAAAGAGTAGGACTTGTTTAATGTGTTCCTATGCTTATTAGTCATTTGTGTTTCTGTTTGCTAATATTTAGTGTGCTCAGATTTGAGTAAAATTTTTATATATCAAATCAAAAATGTGTTCTGAATATTCTGTTTGTTTTAAATTTTCTTTGCTGCTTTGTCTTTACCTTTTTTTCTTACTTTTTGGACACTGATTTTAAGGTCAAATCAATTTTTTCATTTGCATTTTATTCCTCACACTTATGATCAGAAGTTTCTTCCTGAGTCAGTAGAGACCAAATACATTTACGTACTTTATTTAAGTATGTTAAAGTTCATATTTTTTATTATGAACTTTAATTATTTAAATATTATTTAAAATTAATATTATATGGTGGGAGTTGAGGGGCTAACTTGGATTTTTTCTAAACAACAAACCAGTTACTCTTGCATCATAAATTCTATACTCATTTTTCCTTACTGAATCACATGACATGTTAAATTATTATCTGTGCTTTCTATTCTGCTATACTAATTATTACTTTAACAAGACAATACAATGTGAAATAATCTGAGTTCAGATCTGTCACATAACCTCAGCTAGTTACTTAACATCTCTAAGCCTCATTTCCTCATTTGTATATGGTAGTTTTAAACATTAAATGAAAAACAAAAACATACAAAACACTTTGTTTAATGCCTGTTACATTAAAATCTCTTAGAAATACAATTTAAATTATTATAACTATCAAAGACTCCTAATTCCACTTCCTCAACTTTCTTCAGTAAGCTTAACTAAAAACCACGTGGCCCAAGTGAGTAAATTTTGATTAATGGTATACTAGCATACTTCCAGAAATGTTTCTCACAGGCAAGAGAGATTGCAACATTTCATCCTTCTACCTCCCTGTCCTCTTTTTGGACCATGAAGTGAGGATACTAAGAGCTAGAATGGCGGAGTAATAAATTAGGTACTTATGATAATGGATCATCCCTAGACTGTTTTTATTTGCTTCTTTAACTCACTACATTAGAGATTTCAACTACTTAAATCTTTGAATCCCAAATTCAGTATAGCATGCTTATTTGTATACTTAAGTATTTTGAATTTAATGGGTTTTTTTTGCATTAAGAGTGAAAAATAATCTTTCTTCTTCTCTTTTATTTCTAGTTTAGAAAAACAATAAACTTTTAAATTAAGTTGTTATCAATTAATATATGTTATTACTTGGTGCCAAATTTTAAAGGAAAGATGAATAGAATCTTAACCATCCAACAGAAAAACAATTATTCTTTTGAAACTTTTCTAATATGTTCATCATGTGAACAAAACTGTTAAAAATAAATATTTTTCATCATTGCTTCATGGCTAAGCCATACAAAACAGATCAACTGTCAACAAACAGAGCTAAACCAGGTAATTCAGTTTCCCAAAAGATTTTTTAAAAATGAATTGTCTACTTGGCATTTTTTATTGCTCATTTAGCCACAATAATTAACAATACTCTTATATTATATTGAAAATTGGAGCTCAGTATTATACTATCATTCATTTTTTCTTAATATTCATCACCAGTCATTATTAAATGCCTTTATTTTGTTTTCTAATATAATCATAAGTACCAATTTTTCCAAGTTTATCTCTTACTTTAGTTTCAAGACACAGATTATTGAAGGACTCAAAATATTCATGTGCTGCTTCTAGACATAAAGTCCAAATAAAGCAAGGAATTAGTCAAACAATTTTTTTACTTAAGACTAATCAACATGTTTTGGGCCTGCTGTAGCTATTACACTTGCACTTATGTTCAAGGACAAATATCAAGAGGGAATATAGGGATACAGTCAGAGATAACACATCTAGTACATTGTCCCTCCAAAGGACACATTTGGGGGCAACTGCTCCCTGATGTTTCTAAAACCCTGAGTCAAGGAGAATTTCTACCATCTCTGTCTCATCCTCTTGTCCCAGAGTATGTCCTATCAGATAACAAGGGGTAGAGTAAATGCATTTAATTTCAGAAATAATAATAATTACATGAAGTTGACTCCATGGCAAAGCACTTTTTGTAGGTTTTTTCCCAATTAGAAATATCTGAATCTCTTAATAGAGACCGAAAAGTCTCTACATTTATCTATACCTCACAGAATTTAAGAATATTAAAATTTGAGGTTCTAAAATTTGTTGTTCAGCAATAGATTGTCAAAACTATTGTGAAAAATCTGAAAGCAAATATAATTGCTCTAGGAGTTTATTCATTCACTTATTAAGCACATATTATGTGCTAGATAGTGGGAATAAAACATATAATTTATATTCTGTTCTGAAACAGTTTTGTCTAGTGAGGGAGACTAATATGGGAATAATTATTACAATCCCTAGAACACGCAAGAAGCCAACACTTACTTTACTTAAAATATCAAGGAAAACTTCACGAGAAAGTAATATTTTATATTCAGTAATAGGAAAGAATTCAACAAAATGAAGGAGATAAACTATGAGATTTCCTGGTCCTCCAACTAGTTCCCAAATTCAAAAGACTCCAGTATATCCCAAAGAACGTCCAGTTGACATTGAGCCATCTGAGAAGAAAAGGAAAGAAAGAAATATTTATTTACCAGGTTTGACACCAAGATAAGATATATTTGCTAAGAGTTTTATACGCATTACCATAAGTAATCTTGGTAATAAACATACAAGTCATGCACTGTGATTCCTTTTTTACAAATAAAGACACTGGGATTCAGAGAAGGGCAGTATGACATATCTAGTAACTGGTAGAGCCAGGATTTTGCTCAGCTTCGTGTAATTTAAAAGTGTACCCCAGCAGACCAAAGTCCTTTCTGTAACCCTAAATCTATCTCTGTGTTTCTAATCATCTTCTGTACTGAGAGAACAAAGGTAGAAAGGAATTAAAATTCTAATCGGGAAAATGTAGCTTAGGGTTTACATTAGAGCTTTAAAGTCAGCCAGTCTGGGTTTAAATTCCTGACTATGCATGCTATTTGCAAGGTTGGACAAATTACTTAGCTTTTCTAAAACTCAGTTTCTTTGCAAAAGTGAATGCTAAAAACATCCACTTCAAGGAAGTTCTATAAGAATTACATTTGAAAACACATACAGAAACAGTTCTACACTTAACATACATATCTACTTAATAATTATCAGCCCAAGCTCTTCTTAAGTAAATGAGTGTGCTCAAACCATGGAAACATGTATGGCTTCCTGACAGAATTCATATAAGATACCCAGGAGCTTTTACAAGTGCCTAGAGAACTCAGGTTTTCTTGAGGATTCGTTAGAATTGGGTTCAGATCAAACCTGGAATTTTAGCAATAAGTCAGACTCCTGTTGTGGAATTTCCTGGATCGACCAAGCATTTCTAAATGTCAAGACTGCTAAAGTGTGGTCTAGGAGTGATCACTGAAGGTCCGTCTAAGCTACCGCTTTCTGGTAACCACGTAGGTGGGAAAATCTGACTGATAGATATGAGAGCATCATGTCGTTGCCCTGCATGGACAAGTGGATCCACTAGAAACTGAAGCACTGCTTCCAAAACCCTTAATTGGATCTCTATCCCATCCAGAAAATCAGGGAAGAGAGCCAAGGATTCTGACTGAACAGCATCTGCTGTGTGATTGATAGAAATGTCTGAGCATCCAACAGATGGATGCAAAACATCCCGGGGCTTAGCAATGTGTGCAAGTGACCATATACAAATTAAAAAGTGTTACATTGTTTTTCCGAGGAAACGTGACTTGATATTCTTAGCAAAAAAACAATTGTATTTATTTTACCCACATAGAAACTCTCAGAACTCTTTTACAGCAAGAAAGTGGAGGGTCCTGAATAATACTCACTTTGTGTGTAGAAAAATGAATATATGTACATTTCAATATTGTATATATGTATATGTACATTTGTATATATGTATATATGTATTGTATACAATATGTATATATTTGTATATATGTATATTTGTATTGTATACAATATGTATACAATATTGTATATATGTATGTGTACATTTCAATATTGTATATATGTATATGTACATTGTATATATGTATGTACATTTCAATATTGTATATATGTATATATGTATGTGTGATATATATGTATATATATATCCCTTGCAATTTTATATATTAGTATCACCTTATGTTATATATAATGTCCATCTTTGGACATTTTTTTCCAAAATAAAACTTACATCTAAATATCAGCATAATTAAGCTAATGGTTTACTTTATATAGGTGCCTAATTGCTTTAATAATATCAGATGAATTACAATAAAGTAAAAACATTAAAAAAAACATTAAATGGCATGGGCACCTAATTTTTTTTTCAAGATAGAGTTCTATAGGTATGTGTGTGTTGTAATATGTACTGCCTTTCAATCTGCTTCAATCATTTGATGCACTTAGCAAGCATAGCTAGAAGGAAGCAAAGATCATACATTTCAATTTCTCATTTTAAACTTGAGAAAACTGACACCCAGAGAGGTCGTTATTTGCTTACCGTAACCAAGTTAATTAACAACTCCCCTAGAAGTAGAAATTTCTCCTTCTACAATATTCAGTTCAACAGGAAACATTCTTAACTCTGTAAATTCTTGAATGATTTGAATAAAAGTCCTACTGACAAAGCAAGTTCAAATACTACAAATTTTAACTCATATCTCATACACCAGAAAGATCTCTTTTTTTTGGATTTAAATGTTAGCATTTGCTTTGGGTACTAATTGAGCACCCCACTTTTGGGTACCAGCTTTATAATATATCTGTTTATGTAATTTAACAAATGTCTCCAAACTCCAAGAGTATTCGAGCAACCTTTAAATCTCTTTTACCTTTTCCATTTCATTTTGTAAGCTTCTGGTTTACGGTCTCTCAAAAGCAATCCGTATACCATCAAATTTTCCATTTATGCTCTCAACTAGTGGGCTGAACATCTTTCTAATTGTAGTCCATTATTTGTAAAAATTATTTGTTTAATATTTAGTACTCATCTCACCACTAGACTATAAGCTCATTCAGGAAAATCAAAGATTCTTTTATACCTTGCACAGAACCCTGGAACATAATTGAGTATCAATAAATATTTTGGATGAATGAATGGAATATAGACTAGTTTTAATATAGGCATCAGGGAAAAGATATGGAAATAGAAAAACTATACTATGTCACTGATCAAACGCCTATAATGTTTTCCTGTGGCAGATGTGACATGTTTTGAAATATCAAAACTATTTTGAAGACAAAGGAATAATTATGACTTCATTAAACTTAATTTTTAAATAGTATTGTCTGAGTTTAAGCCTACTTTGCTCAAGGTAATATTTTTCTACCAGTTATAATAGATCAAATTTAAGAATAAAACTGGAGAGCAACTTAAAGTATATTTCTGAGTAAACATACACAGTTCTATGAGTATATCCTTTTACTGCTTGAAACTTTGAGTTCCAAAGGATTGCCATGTAACTAACTGCATAGACACTGGTAGAAGATTGAGTCAGAGTTTTCCAAGGCTAACATAATGGCATTAAAATTGCTGACCCTTTATTCCCAAACTGAAGAGATACGAATGAGACAAATCGATTTGTAGTTGTAGTCATGCCGTGTGGCTGGAACCCTATCACAAAAATATTCATCTTATCCAGGACTTTATTGAAAAAGAAAATGAGCTGATCTAGCAGGCCTGGAGTTGCGGCTTGAAAGCATCCCATGACAAAACTAACATTGGCAGCAAAACCTACAATGCTAGCACAGAGTTCTTTCAGAGGGCCTAGGCAAGAAGAATAGTGTGGTAGAATGAATTTGGGTTTCTGTCTAACTATATCTGATGTCCACCCACCCCACTCCAATTGAATCCTCCTTGCTTAAGCCAATAAAATGTGAGCAGAATCTATGTGTTTTACCATGTTTTTTCCTCCTTCCATGAGATCAGCAATGTTCCAGATCGAGGTTCTTCCATCAGTCGGGATTCTGGATCACTGAGGACCTGGAGCAAACTTCAGGAATACATTCAGGGAATACATTGTGTTGATTTAAGGCACTAAGATTTTAGAATTGTTTATTGTCACAGTATATTTAAACTGATCTAGCCAGAAAAGCCAATTTCTTTGATAACCATCTATATATTTGAGAAAAATTCTCTCTGAAAAGAAGTGGAAATAGTGATGTGGGAGACCAAGGAATGCTGAAAATGAGAAATGGAGATAACTTTTAATGGAAAAAGATGCCAATGGAAGTTAAAATAAAAATTATAGTTAATCCAATATATAAAAATAAAAAGGAAAATCAAAAATACAAAAGTGGCTTGAAATGTATTTACTATATCATAAGACTAATGGAAGTGGCCATAAAATCTTTGTTTTGCTTTTGTTCTGAGAAAAACTGTGACTCTATGGTCTAGAATGACACTTATCTATCCTCACTTCAAGTCTTCTCTGTATAATTTAGTGTCATCCCTCTTTCCAGTTGTTGAGGCTAAAAGCCTCGGAATCGTTCTTAAATCCTTTAATTCACTCATACCAGATATATAAACTATTAGGAAATCCTACTGGTTATACTTTGAAAATATATCCAGAGATCATCCAAGTAGCTAAAAAAAAATTTCCTCCCTAAACAATATCAAATAGTTTTACAAGTACAATAATTCTATACAAAACAAAACCACCCACATGACTTGAAAACAGAGAATATCGAAAAGTGAAAATAACTGAGTAGAAAGAAAAATTATCAAAAGCCGAAACTCTAATCTCACATTTCTGCCCACTCCTGCCCAGCAATAAAACTTTTCAGTAAGCAAGGCAGAGAAAACTGTAAAGTAAGCAAAAGAGGGTCATTAGTGAAGTGTCAGAATTGGGATGGTCATCAGAAAGATTAAATCCATACAAAGTCTGAATTATGAAAAAAGGTAACCAGTAGATCCGGACACTCACTACAGGAAAGAGATCTTCAAGTACACATGATTTAAAGAAGCATAGGGTCTGTAAAAGTCCAGGTGTGCAATTAAAGTATATTTAAGGGTTGAGTATAATTTTAAAAGTACAGGCCTGAAATAAAAAGATGGTCTTCCAAAAGCGTAGCTTTGTGGGGAGAAAGAAGACAAAAAGAGAGGAAGAAGTGTCTTTTGGAAATCTGATGATAAAAGGGGTGGGGGGCATGTGAAAAATTTTAAAAACCTACAAGACAAAAGAAAACTACACAACTTTTCCCACCAACAAAACAAAATAAACGAACAAAAGTCCATGGATCTATAAATAAATATTAGAATCAACAAATATGTAGGAAATATGTAGGGAAGAAGAGACCACTCTTCCTTACAATTAGAATATAATAAGTATGGAAAAGAAATAGAAAATCATTATTAAATACCACAGTTGTAATTGTTACAGACAAGATCCACCATTGATATTAAAAATAGTGGATAGATGTTTGAGAAGAAACAGATTTTCATAGTACAAAAATATTGACTTTACAGTGGAGAAATATGGAAGACACCATCATAACCGAGTGATAAAATTAACATCACCAGTAATAAGACATATCGACATCGTGAACCCTTCCATGGAGAAGTATGCTATTCTTGGCGAAAATGAATAAATTCATTTCAACATGAGAAAACATCACATTAAAATTGAAAGACATTGGACAAAATAACTGGTACTCTTGATTTTTTAAATTAATATTATAAACAAAAATTGAAAGATTATGATTTGCAATTAACTCTACCAGATACATCTTTACAAAGTAGAAATTTAGACCCTAAGAGTAGCACACATGTTATTTCCTTTTACAAAAAAAATGAATAAATTTATCCAACCACCTATTTTACTATTTTATGCAACAGCTATTGTGGGTTCCTGGGGAATATTTTGGTAATCTCTTCAATAAACTGTGTTTTGTGTCACTTTACTAAATTGAGTCGCTTACCAATTAAGCTGAGTGGCCATTATCATAAATCTAACACTTCTTATTTAATTTTAATTTATAAGAGTGTAAGTCATATTTAGGTAAAGCTCTCTAAATATTTTTGGACTTTTTTTTTACATTGTATGGACATCACTAGTAATCATTTATTTTAGTTATTTTATTTTCTGAACTTTGTTATTTTTCCCAGCAAATCTATAAAGGCTATAATTCCTTCCTTTATCCTGCATAGATTTTTAATTGGTACTATAACTTCTCAAAAAGATTAGAAACAATAGACATTATGTGCTTTTAACTGGCAGTAGTCAATTTTTTTATTTTTTGCAATATCAGCCAGAGTAACTGATAAATGTTCTTAAATCATTGGGCTAGTTTTTATGAGACACTTTGCTTTTATTCCTTTTTTTCTTTCCTTTCTTCTTGACTTTTTTCTTTTTAATGAAAAAGAGGAGTAGGGATTGGTAATGTTGGCAGTTGACAACTCATTTCTAGCATGCAATCAAGCTTCTAAGCAGCCTTGTGTTTTGTTTTCTAATTTGTAGTTGGTTGCCTCCTTTAACCTTATCAAAGCAGTTAAATTTCATCAAACTGTCAACCAGAGCCCTGTCAGCATCTTAAAGACAGCCACTGCTGACATGACGTAGCAAAACTAAATTGATCTTTCACCCCTTGGGGCATTCCACACAGCCAGCCAGTCCACCACCACCCGGAGCATGATTTAGAGTTCAGCTCTTTCTGCCTTGTTGCAGAGAAGGCAAGCTGTGCTGCTCCACAGCAGTATATAAAAATACTTCTGTTTCTGTGTGTAACACTTCAGTTTTCCTCTGGGTCTTGTTGGTGCCTAGGTGAGTCAAGTTTAAGGAAAGAAATGGAAAGAGATGGAAGTAAATCCAATACATTGTGTGTCTTATGGCTTAAATAATAATGAGACCAAGTACATTGTTGTCAATTCAAATGGCATTCTTCTCTATCTCTAAGTTCCCCTTACTTGAGTTATTCTCTGATCCACAATACATCGTGCTTGCAGGCCTATAAGGATAAGTTCCTAGAATAGATTCTTCAAATTGAATATAGTTACCTCATACAGTTTCCTTATCGTCATGACTAGAATTTTTTATTAGCCTCTAGAATGTTTGAATTTGATGAGAATATTTTTCAATTTCAGTAAGCAGCCACGCTTAAAAGTAAAGTTATTACAAACCTTTTTTCCACAACACAGTATATACCTGAGTTACTTTTGTGTCTTACTGTCATGGAGTTCTTCATAGAAAAAATCTTGCACTACAAAAATTTGCTTTAAAAATATGTGTTATTAGTTCATTAGTTTTGCATTAAGAAATTGCTTTTGAACTTACTACATTAAATAATTTATAGGGTAAAATTGACTATTGGGCTATCGTAAGTCCTTTGATAAAAATCTAAATTTCCTTAAATTCAATCATCATTTATTGAGCATCTTCTATGTGCAAGGCATTGGACTTACTGTTTGAATTATAAAGGCAAATAAGGTCATTTTTGCTTTCAGAGCATTCCCAGTGTAGTCAGGGGGAGAAAAGTAATAACTAACAAAAATGCCACGTGTTAATTGTTTTATGTGTGCAATGGGGATGATACATTTTTCATGGATAGGGTACCATAAATCCTCACATCTCTGAAAAAGAAACAACCCCCAACTCTATTACTGTGATGTAGCTACTATATGAGGTTTCAGACTGGTGAAATAAATGATACAGAATTAAAGTAATTTATCTAAGACCAAAGGTTTCTCGGCTGACCAAGTTGTGTATAGCATTTCCAGATAGAAAATAAGATATACGGGAGCTTAGAAGGGAAACTGGAGGGCCCCAGAGGTAATAAAGTAACTATTAGACTGCTTTTGATTTAATCCTACCCTAACTCCTGCTCTTCTATCAGCATACCACCTATTTCCACTCAAAAAGCAGCACATCAATGGTCTGACTTTTCCCTTCCTTCAGTAATAGTGATGAATTTTTATTTTCTCCCCATCCCCTCTCTTTCCCTCCCTCATACATATACATACAGATACAAACAGACGCCAACACATTATACATAATATATATGTATATATGATCATGTGAGATTTTACTCTTTAATTATCTAGTACATATAGAACATGCTACAGTTACTGACAGCTTTTAACTTTCTTTCTCTCAATCTTATTTTATATCATAGATTCATCACAGTTAATGACCTTCAAAATTGTGATGCTCAACCATTGGTTTAATGCTTAAAGGTCAAGCGCATACGGGCATATCATGCAAGATAGTGATTGAAATGACCTTCAAAAAACTCATTTGTTTATAATTTTATCATTGAAGATTGCTAGATTGCATAAATCATAGGAAGAAATTAAGCAAATTCCCTTTATAGAAGGCACATTTTTTTTTAAATCAAAGATATTAGGTACTCTAGGAGTTTATGAAATTGTCAATTGATAGAATTTTAAGTACTGCCTTTACTGCCAGTTATATGCCCCTTTAGGAACCTTCATTTGATTTCATATTTATTTCACAATCAAACTATAATTAGTATACTCTCTCTGTAACTATTTACAATACATATCTACCTATCATTGGGGCATTAGGCAGTGCTCTTTTTCTCATTCTCAAATTTGCCAGAATGTTCCATGTGCCTTTTTTCCACAGTAGAGCTTCTAAAACTATTTAACCAAATGTAAACTTTGTTATGTGAAATTTATATGAATGTTTCATGATCACCTGGTCAATTTTATTTAAACCATGAGCTTATCACTCAATAAATCTTATTTACACATCTCATAGTATTCAAACATCACTTCCCTGAAGGCTTCGTAACAATTTCAGAATAACCATTTATTTTTTTTGATGTGTCCTTTGACAAGAATCACAAAGGACCTTAGAGTTTTCATGTAAAATTTGAACTGGAGGAGTGATGTAGTACAGCATACAGCAGTTGCCTCCCAAAGTGATGCCATTGGTTCACTGGGGCTAAACAAAAGGGCAGAGATCAATAAGCTCCAAATGCTTGTGAATTGGGAGTTGAGGGAGGAAGACTGCATTTTTTATACTAAGTACCTTAAATGCCAATAGTGTGGCTAAGAAAATTGAAAGGACCAAGAGTGTAGACAGACAGACCAGTGAAGAGCCTATGGCAGTTGTCAGTCAAGAAATGAGGAGGGTCTTGGCAGCAAAAAATGAAAGAGAGATGATTTTGCAAAAAATAAAAGAGAGATGATTTTTTCCACGTATTGAGAAAGATGACAATTCAGGGCTTGGCAAATGACTTGAAATGGCAATAGAGATGAATAAATCAGAGATGACTCTGAGATTCTGCTTCAAGGTTTTGAACACATCTAAGATTGAACTCTATATCCCTTTACAAACACAGCTTTTCCTCCTGACTTGTCAAACTCATCATCTCAGTTATAGAGGATTCATTTCCTCTGAAGTAGCCTTTCACAACAGCCTCCTACCTGATCATTCTGCGTTTAGTCTTCCCACACCTTCGCATGTTGGTGTTATCCATAAATTGGAAATAAAGCCCATTTCCAGAAGTTTTGTTCATATAACTAGTTTATATTGCCATTTCAAGCTATATGGCTGGCTCACCATCATCTTCAGCCCATAAACTTGGAACATTTAGGATTAGACAACTAAAAAATAAACAGGAAGACAAGCTTATGATAAATGGGTGGATAATTATTATACATCATACAGTTCTCAAAGTATTTTCACATTTGATTTTTACAACTCTATGAAATAGGAATCGTTTTTTCAGCGACAGATATGAGACTCAGACATTTAACTCTCTGAAAGTCAGAACTATTAAATGTTAATAACTTTCAGCAGAACTATTAAATGTTAATAACTTTCAGCAGAATACAATGTAGAAAGTTGCAATTACTATTATTATTACTTTTAGGCGAGGCAATCCTTGGTTGACCTCACAGACTGCAAGGACCTTGTCAGCTTACCATCTCTTATTTTTTTATTTTTTACACCTACAGCACCTGGTCTTCCTAGGTGATCTCCCATCCAAGTACTAACCAGGCCCAACTTGCTTAGCTTCCGAGATCAAATGGGATCGGGCTTGTTCAGGGTGGCATGGCTGTAGACAGAAAGTTGCAATTATTAAATAGTTCCTTCTTTTGTTCAAATGCTTATATACCATATTAGAGACAATAGGCTATGAGTTTTAAATATGCCAGGATTTATGAGATTAATAAGTAGAGATTATATAGATTTCTTTCCAATTTTTTTCCAATCACATTATGAACTTCACACATGTTTTTTAACCTTTGTCTTTTATATACCACAAAAGATTCCAGGGCATAGTCTAAAAGCAGTTTTTAATATTAACTATTATCAAGAATCAGGAGAAAACCGATTTCAATTCTTTAAGTTTATATGACATCCAGACTAGCTGGCACGATGTCACGAATAGCTCAGTTGTCACCTCTCACCTTTGCCTACAGATCTTAGTTTAGTTGTTCCTGAAAAATAGTCCTAGCTCTAAAGGCATCAGATCAAACTCCCAGAGAAGCGGTTGACCTTAATATCAAACCATCTCTTTCAAGTCATGTCAAAGTAATAATCTTGTCCTTATTGCTTAGACCTTGAACTTGAGCTTTTCTTGCTTGCTTCCCTTCCCTGAAGACATACATACACTTCCAGAATCTCGGGGCTCTGGTTCAATTTGATACCCTTCTACTCAAAGAACAGTTACACCACAGTAGGGTTCTCCCTGGATGTGATGTCAGAAGACCTAAATTTAAATCTTAATCATTCCTCATGCAATCAGTACAATTTTTAGCTAATATTTATTGAGGCTTACTGAATTACATACACTATTCTTAGCACTTTACATTCATTAAGTCATTTATTGTTCATAATATCAATATGAGCTAAGTATTATTATTATCCACATATGTTACCCACTAAAGAGCCTGAGACACTGGCAGGTTAGGTTACTTGTTTGAGCTGGTTAGTAGCAGAGTTAGGACCACTGGCAATTCATTCATCTTATCTGAACTTGCTTCTTCATCAGTAAAATGGGTATAATAACAAGCCCCTGATTGAGCTGTACCTGGATTACATAAGAAAATGTGTGTGAAAATACTTATTAAGCTATAAAAAGCTCTATAAATCCCAATATTGTTGTTACTAACTAATGTCTTGATACCACATTTAGCCAGATCCTAAATGTCTGGCTTTGATCCTTGGGTTCCTCAGACTTTCTAGTTACTTTTATCCTGAGCATAAACTTCTATTTGTAGCCTGCAGGTACATATTCATTTTTATTACCAAAAAGAGCCTCCATCTCCTAAATCAAATAAACAATTTTCTCCCTCTTTACCTAGTCAGCCAATATGGGTGTGCCGAGCTTACACATTCATTAAATGAGGACTACCCACATGGTTCCAAACCATAATTCCTTGATATAGGTAATCATAAAAAGCTATTATATGAGAGCTAATATCCCTATAAGTATGAGAATTCATATTAAAAATGTGTTCCACAGAGGACAGAACCACCCCATAGCTAATGAAAGCAGAAACAAGAAAAAGTAATCAAATTCAGGTGAGGTGTGGCCAGCACAGTGTCATTTGACCTTGTGGTTTGTGTCCTTTGTGTGACTGTAATGTCATGCTGTCCTCACATTGAAAGAAGCATTGGATCTATAAATTGATCTATGGAAGCAGGAGTGCATTGTTTGTCTCAGTGTTTTTATTCTATGTTGGGCAGAGTGTCCTGATTCAACCTTACTTTACATTTTTAGAAAATGCTTATTTACAAACTGTGTTTTAAACCTTTGGCTCTGTTGTGTAAGACTTGTATAGTTTAAATGGCAACTTGAGGGTGAATGTAATCTTTTATTTCCTGTATTAGAGAGGAAGAAAACCATTATCTCTTACAGCAAGGCTACTAATGAACTGCAGCCCTTATTCACAAGTTGCCCATAAGATTATAGTGAAACATCTGGAACAGCCATGTTAGCAACAGACAGAATGAGCCTGCTGGTTTTGCTTTTGGGAACAGCACCCCTTCATGGGATGAGTTTCAAGGGAGAAAAAAAGCAAGGCTTATAAACCATCTTACGAATCTCTTTCCAACTCTGCCTGCCTGTATTCTTTCACTGTTAAATTATGCACTATCATGTACATGAAGAAGTAGGCCCCAAAGTGTTGATTTGTCCAAGGAACATAACTGAAACTGGAACCCAAATCTCCTGACTTTGATCCATAGTTCCTTATAAGTACCAAAAGGACCTTACACTCTATTTTTGAAACTAGATTTAAATATATGGAAATTTCTCTCTGTCTGTCTGTCTGTCTGTCTGTCTCTCGCTCTCTCTCTCACACACACACACACACATGTTATTGACAAGTTAAAATACAAGGTTATCATAAGTGCATATGAGATAAATTTATAAGTTTTAGGTATATGTGATAAGTTCTACGTATTTTTGGTTGAGATTATGATTTCTGGGTGGAAACAATCTAGAAAGTGTGATCAACTGTCAAGTTTATATTTTTCTATATTTATACATGGATCAAATAGGTACAGGCAGAGAAAAAGAAAAGATGGAAAGAAGGATGGAAGGAAGGAAGGAAGGAAGGAAGGAAGGAAGGAAGGAAGGAAGGAAGGA